>NW_028234427.1:5450511-5453011 GCF_977035675.1 Penaeus japonicus | reverse complement strand
TTTTCATTCTTCTCGATTCCTCTCCCCTGACTCCTTCAACCACTTTCTTTCTTTTCCCTTCCCTTCCATCCCGTACCATTCATGAATTCAAATCAATAAAAGACGGAATAATGACACACCATTTGATTTCGAAGCGGGATTTCTCCAAACAAAACATTAATTTCTCTTGATATGCTCTGTTGGGGAAAAATCACACGCATCTGTACGATTAATTTTAATCTCGGGATCACTATGGATTTTAAATGACAAAATGAGTAATATTCGTGGCGTTATTACGAAGACTTTAATCCGCGTATTAAATGTATATTCATTTTTTTTTTTTTTTCATAGATTTCCCTATTGTTTAATTTAGTTGTTTTTTTAAAGCTTGTAATTAGTGCTATCATTTTTCAACTTAAAAACATCTGCTTTTCTTTTCACTGTTTAAGTCTTTAGATATATGCATATATAACTGTGAGGGTGTGTTATTGTTTGGCTGCATGTGTGTTTCATTTGCTTATTGCGCATGTAACAGCGTTGTTTGAGTATACTCATACTCATATACAATCAAAGCAAATCTCGGAATAGCTATCAATAAAGCTGAGAATAATGGTATTTCGATACATGCACATATATATATCTAAATATTAAATGTTTTCTTATTTGCTGTTTAACGGTATGAGTAAGTTAAATGCGGAGATCAACTCCGTAGAGTTTTGTCGATCCAAAATACGCAAGGTCAAACGTTTTCTTTTAACTTAACTCCAAAGTCTAGATGAATTTTAAACTCATTTAAAAGCCCTCATGTTTTAGCTAAATGATGATAACGATGGTGATAACAACAAAAAAATGATGATAAGGATGATGATGATAATGATAGTTAAGATGATGGTAATGTTAACAATGATAGTTATGATAATATTGATAATTATGATGATAAGGATAATTATGATTATAATGATAATTATGATAAAATGATAGTTCTGATAATAATGATGATTAGGATGATAATAATGAAGATATTGATTTTAATGATAATGATAGAAATAACGACGAAAATAGCAATAACACTAATAGTGATAACAATGAGGATCAGAACACGGATGATAGTAGTGGAAATAACAATATAGGTAATAATAGTAATAATGATGATACTGATTTCTATAATGATATGTATATCATTATAATTAATGCCATGCAAATAAATGATAATGATAATAACGATGGTAGTAATCATTATGATAACGATAGTAATAGTAATGATAATAACAAAAATAATGATGATGATAATGATAATGATGATAATGATAATGACAATGATAATGACAACAATAAAGATGATAATGATATTGATAATAATAATGTTAATAACAATAATGATAATGATAGCAATGATGATACTGATTCTGATAATAATGATAATGATAATGATATGATATTAATGATAGTGATGATAATGATAGATATAATAATACTGATGATAACAGTAATGGTAATGACAAGGAAAATAATAATAGCAATGGTAATAAGAAGAACAAACATGATGATAACAATGATAAGGATAACTATAATAGCAATGATAATAATGATCATGAATATAATTGTAACACTGGCAATAATGATCAGAGATGTAATAATGATGACAATGATGGTGATGATAGTAATGATAATAACTGCAATTATAGATACTATAGTGATAACAATGATAATGATAATAAGAATCATGATGTTACTACTACTAATGATAATGATGATAACAATGTTGATAATATTAATGATAATGATGTCAGTAACAAAAGTGATGATAAATAAGAATCATAATGATAATGATGATAATAGTAACAATGATAATGATAATAACAATAATAATAATAATGATAAGAATAATAAATGATAATAATAATGATGATGATAGTGATGATGATGGTAATAACAATAATAATGATATTGACAATAATAATAATGATGATAAGGATGTTAGAATTATGATGCTAATGATAATAATGATGATGATGATGTTACAATAATGATAATAATGATTATGATAATATATGTTATTATAGTAATATCAGTCATGTCAATAATTATAGTAATAATGATAATGATGATGGCAATAAAAATGATAATAATAATGTTTATACTGGTCATATCAGTAATGAAAGTAGCAAGGACAATGATAGTGGTAATGCTGAAGATAACAAAACTGAGATCAATAGCACTAGTAATGATTTTGATAATGAGTTAGAATCATGATCACAGTAATAAAAATGATAATGATTATATTAGTAATGATTATGATAGTAATAATAATGATGATAACAGTAATAATGATAACAATAATGATGATAATAGTAAAAATGATAATCATAATGAAGATAATGATAATAATGAAAATGACTATAATGATAACAACGATGATAATAGTTATAAAAATATAGTATTGAGGATGATAATAATGATGATGATAACAACAACAAAAACGATGATAATGATGATAATGATCCTGAATAGTATTGATAGT
>NW_028234427.1:5440511-5443011 GCF_977035675.1 Penaeus japonicus | reverse complement strand
TTGTCAATTTTAGCCCAATGTCTTGCTGTTCTAACATCAACAAAGATCCATGTTAGCTTCCTGGAGAGTCCACAGAGAGAGGGGGTGAGGCAGGAAGAGATAGATGGGGGGAGGGTGGAAGAGAGAGAGAGAGAGAGAGAGAGAGAGAGAGAGAGAGAGAGAGAGAGAGAGAGAGAGAGAGAGAGAGAGAGAGAGAGAGAGAGAGAGAGAGAGAGAGAGAGAGAGAGAGAGAGAGAGAGAAGAGAAGAAAGAAAAAAGAGAGAAGAGAGGAGAGAGAGAGAGAGAGAGAGAGAGAGAGAGAGAGAGAGAGAGAGAGAGAGAGAGAGAGAGAGAGAGAGAGAGAGAAAGAGAGAGAGATAGATAGATAGAGAGAGAGAGAGAGAGAGAAAGAGAGATAGATAGATAGATAGAGAGAGAGAGAGAGAGAGAGAGAGAGAGAGAGAGAGAGAGAGAGAGAGAGAGAGATTTCACCTCACCTCCACGAAGCCTGAAGCACTCGGGTCCCCAGGTTATTGGTGTTCGATAGGTAGCTGTATTTCCTAAGGTCTACTTTCTCAATATTTCACGCCGTAATACTACCGCTGACCAGACAGGCCATCCTTTGAGAGAGTCCGTTGGGAGAAAGAGAGTGGGTCTGTTATAGTGTTATAGACCGGAACTTATAGTGCTATTTGCGGTTTATAGTTCTATAAGAAGCGACATGGCTCCCGCAGTTAGTCATTCTCGTATTAGCCGTTCCTTATAACACGGCCATAACCCATTCCTTTATTTTCCTCTGAATAGAATCTTTTTTTCCAGTCATAAGCTTTTCGTGTTTATTCCCCCGCCTATCAGCCATTTATCAGCCACGAATCTTCACCCTTATTTATTTAGAATTCTTCATCTATCGTTCACTTCTTATGAGTTCGTTCTGTTCATACTTGCTGTTGATTATAAATTATGAATTACTTGAACATTTGCATTATCCCCGAGTATGGCATATTTTACGTATATGTGTATACTAAAAGACAGAGAGAGAAAAAATGTATATGATATCCTTTTTTTTTTACTAAATGAAAATTGAAAACCCTGAGAAAACAAGTGCAAATTCAAAACCTGTTTTTTTTTCTGTGCCTTTCTCCCTCTCTGGACCTGGTTGTGTTATGTATGCAAATGACCTGGCGCGAGTATCGTCATGACCTGATCCTTAATGAAGCTTGTCGCCCTCCCTTGCCAAACTACCCGTTGCGGCCACTGCCCTAAACTACCCGTGGCTAATGAGGTAGTTAGCATATACATTCGTTCTGCTAGGAGGGGGGTGGGGGGGAGGTGATGGGGGTAATGAAGGGAGGAGAAGGCTGGAGGTATAATAAGGAAGATGGTTCAGAGGAAAGGCAAAGGATAACGGATGGAGAAATACGAAGAATAGGAATAGGGATGAAGAACTGGAAGATTCAAAGACGAAGGACGAATGTGGAGATGAGAGATGAATAACGGAGAGGGTAAAGAAGGTGAAGAATAAGTGTAAGAAGCGAAACATAGGAACAAGTGAAGAAAAAACGGAGGGAAAGGAAGAGGATGAACCGGAGTTGGTGAATGTGCAAGAAGAAAAAGAAGACATATGAAGAGGATGGAATGAAAAGGGAGAAGTGAAGGAGAAGAAGAGAACGAGAGACTAGCAGCGTGACAGCCGCAGGGAGAGTAGGGACGACAAAGGGCAGGAAAAAGGTCGAGAGATGGAAAATCGCGTGAAATGTATCGCGTTGACATTTGCAATTTGCAATGACGCGTTCCCCTATCCCCTTCGGCCATCCCCTCCGGTCAGCCCTTCCCTCTCCTCTGTCCACCCCTTTCCTCGTCCCCACCTTCCCCCTTTCTTCCCTGCCCTCCTCTTCCCTCTCCTCTGTCCACCCCTTTCCTCGTCCCCACCTTCCCCCTTTCTCCCCTGCCCTCCTCTTCCCTCTCCTCTACCTTCCCTCATTTTCTCCCCTGCCCTCCTCTTCCCTCTCCTCTACCTTCCCTCATTTTCCCCCAAGCCTTTTCTTAACTTTTTTTCCTTCCAACGCCTTTCCCCTTACCTTGTCCATCCCTTCCCTGTCCTCACTTTCCCTCTCCCCTTCCCTTCACATCCCCTCTCCCTCGCCTTTCCCTGTCCTTCCCTATCATTCTCCTCTTTCAGAACCCCTTACCATCACCCCCCCCCTGTCCACCCTACCCACTTCACCTATCCAAGCCTTCCTCTTACTCCTCCATTCTCTTCCATCCTCCTCCTTCCTTTTTCCCCGTCCTTCCCTCCTACCTAAATAATTATCTCTCACTTCCCCCTACCTTTGCCTTACCTCCCAAGTCCTTGCAAATATGTCGTAGTATTGATATTTCTTTATGTTTCTTTTCGCCTCTCTATCTTTCTTTCTTTCTCGCACTTTCTCTCTCTCTCTCTCTCTCTCTCTCTCTCTCTCTCTCTCTCTCTCTCTCTCTCTCTCTCTCTCTCCCTCTCTCTCTGTCTCCCCCCCCCCTCTCT
>NW_028234427.1:5430511-5433011 GCF_977035675.1 Penaeus japonicus | reverse complement strand
TCCAATCGCAGTTTCCAATCCTGATTGGGCGAGCGGGAACGAAATCCAATGGAGTAATAAAGTGCTAGAGAGGGCGGAGGGAAGGTAGCCACAACGGAGGCAATAATAAACAGGGGAGTGAACCCCTGAGAGAGAGAGAGAGAGAGAGAGAGAGAGAGAGAGAGAGAGAGAGAGAGAGAGAGAGAGAGAGAGAGAGAGAGAGAGAGAGAGAGAGAGAGAAAGGGAGAGAGTGATAGAAAGATAGAGCTATAAATAAACTGACCGACAGATAGATTGATAGATAGAGAAAGAGAGAGAGAGAGAGAAAGAGAGAGAGAGAGAGAGAGAGAGAGAGAGAGAGAGAGAGAGAGAGAGAGAGAGGGAGGAAGAGAGAGAGCGAGAGAGAGAGTGATAGAAAAAATAGAAAAAAGAGAGAAAAAAATATATATAACAGACATGCAATTAACTCATGTATATAATACAAGGCATAACTAAAATGAATAATTAAAAAAACAAAAAACACTTCTATATCTCTTCTCATCGCACCGCCCACCCACCCACCCACCACCCCAACCCCCTCCACTCCAACGCTCCCCACCTTAAACAAAAAAAAAAAAAAAAAAAAAAAAAAAAAATCAGCATAAAACATGACCTGGTTATAGTGACGTTTATTGCCAACGGTAATTGTGTAAGATAATCGGGTTAAAACTATTTAAGGGGGGAGAGGGGGAAGGGAGAGAGGGAAGAGAGGTGAGAAGGAAGAGAGGTGAGAGGAGAGAGAGGAGAAAGGTGAAAGGGAAGAGGGAAATGGGAGAGTGGTCGCATTGTCCCTCAATTTCTGTCTAAAAGTAAACTGACCTTATTGTTAATATCAACACACACATACATACAAAGGTTTTGGGATGTTTTTTTTATGCACACTACATTTATTTTCATAATCTAGTTCTGTAAGGAAATAACATGGATCTCGTAACTACAGCAAACACATTAAAATAAGCACCCACACGTACTCACACACACACGCACACACACAAGACACAGAGACACACACAACATGCTATATATTGCATTTACATTTTTAAATCCTATTTATTTTTTGAAGTATCAGGATTTCTAAATTCCAACCGGAAACCCTTTTAAACACTAGATATAATTAATGAAATTGCATATCAGACATAGCTTAGACGATAGGGATAATGTGAATGACAGCAAGACAAAGGAATGTAAACCGATGTTGCAATAGAATGAAACTAAAAACAAAATCAATGACTTATGTAATGCCTTATTATTTGCAATGATTAGCGGATCAACTTTATTCTAAATCTTTTCTTTCTCCACACTGATAATGGGATAAATATAATCCTTTCATAATATCAGTGACAATAGTGTGAAAAGGAAGATATTTATATCATATAACATGGTAACTAGTTTTACTAAAATAAGGATAACAATAACAAAAATTGATAATGATGACAGTAATGAAATTAGAAGTAATGATAATTTCAATAATGATAATGATGATAATACTTGTCTTAACGATAATGATACTAATGGTATTGATGATAGTAATAGTAAAGATAATAAAAGTAATAAAAATGATAACAGTAATAATGATAATGCTAATAATAATGAAATTAATAATTATTATAATGATGATGATAATGGCAATAATGATAATAACAACGATGATGGTGATAATAACAATAACAACAATGAAAACAAATATAAGAACAATTATTGTAATATTGTAAATAGTAATGATATCAATGATAATAATGATACCAATGATAAGAAGGACATGGATAATAATGATAATGGTAATAATAATAATGACCATGATAATAGAAATGATAATGATGGTGATGATGATGATATCAATGGTAATGATAATAATGATAACTATAATGAAGATCACAATCATAATCATAATGGTGATAACAATAGTAACAGTGACAATGATCATAATAATGATGGTGATGATGATGATGACATCAGTGGTAAGGATAATAATAATAACTATAATGATGATCACAATCATAATCATAATGATGATAACAATAGTAATAGTAACAATGATCATAATACTACCAGCACCCCCAAGATCTCAGAGCGTGGATAACAGCGCTGAGAGAGCAAAGTTGATGACAAACAAACACCAAGAAGGAAGGACCAAACGCGACGTCAAAGTCAGAAGACCAAAGTTCAAAACTGTATCACGTTCCGAAGACCTCCGAGCAATCGTCTCAGGTGAAGAGCGAAAAGATCAACTCATGGCCAGGATAATGCAAGGACCAGTTAGCGTGCAACACAAAACTTCGGCCTCATTATGCAATTTATGTATTATTATGTAATATTATGTATGTATATATATATACACATATATATACATACATATGTAAACATTGTTCCCGGAGCAAGAGTGTGACTCGTGAGCCTGTCCCCTTGTCACGTTATGGACTCTCAGAGGAGACCTACAGAGAGGAATCCAGGTCGTGGAGATGAGATGCTATCGGAAGATTCT
>NW_028234427.1:5374541-5379541 GCF_977035675.1 Penaeus japonicus | reverse complement strand
GGACGAACAGAGATGCAACGGACGAAAAGAAAAAGAAAGATCGTAGCAATACGACGTGCGGGACAATGCATGCAAGACGTGGACAGATTGTGCAGCCGCGTTCAAAAGTCGAGTCCGATGAAAGAAGCTTCGAAATGCTCTCAGGCCAGCCAACGAGGGATCACGTTCTTTGGGGGCGTTCGAGACAGACAGGTTTCGAAGCAGGTTTCGTTAAAGGTTTCGTCCGTGATTCGAGCAAGAGAAAAGACGACGGACGGTGAGTGACTAGCGCAAGATCGAACCTCGGCAAGAACGCATCGGAAAATCGTGATAAAAAAAAATAATATATAAATAAATAAATAAATAAACGTAAAAAAAAAAAAAAAAAACGAAAAAAAAACAATGCAACCAGTGAGGCAGGAAAAGGTACTCAAACTGGAAAGAAAAAAATCACGAAACTTTAGAGAAGATAGAGAGGAAGTGGACGATCAAAGAACTGCTATTACTGCTCTCAAGACGTAAATGTGGCACGAGAGAAGAGCTGAGAGATGATGAGCGGGGATGGAATTAAGAAGGAAACAGTGAAATTACAGATGGTAATCCACGATGCTGAGGGACAAAGCCATCAAAATGAAGATCGACAAGCAAACAGAAGCAGACTCCAAGTGCATATGTCCCAGGCAAGCGACAAGCAAAAGACACGACAACACCGGTTCATTGGAAACCATGCGAGCAGTATTCACTCCTCAACGCAGGGAAACGGCAGGAACGCCAACCGGAAAGCAGAGTGGAAGCAGAAGTGGCGATATTGCTCTGGGACTTCAATATCCAAACGGCCCCTGTTATTGAACGCAAACGGCCAGATATACTTGTCATTGAGAAGGAGGGAGAGACATTATTCTGATCATGGACTTCGCAGAGCCAGGAGGAAGAAAAAAAAACGAATGGGAGAAAAAAATAAAGAAAAAAAAATAATAATAAAAATAAAATAAAAAGATTTAAAAAATTCAAGAAGCTTACCCCTGAAACAACAAAATCGCCAGAGAGTGCAAGCGAAAAAATCGTCCCAGTGGTGGCAGAAGCGCTCGGAATCCTACCGAAAGAACGGGAAGAGCGACGGGGCTCGAACTCCCAGAGGAACTACTGGAGGAGGTAACACTACTCGGCACTCTAAGAACCTCGGTGTCGGACCGGAAGATTAGCATTAAGATGAAAGGAAAGAAGAAGAATTCCAAGACGGTGGGAAGAAGCTCGAATTCTGGTTGGAATATCAGCTGATACAAAAAAAAAAAAAAAAAAAAAAAAAAAAAAAAAAATATTGCAGCGATAGTCGAAGATGATAATGATGATCATAGGTATAATGATGATGAATATAATGAGAATATTGATTATGCTACTGGTTATGATGATAATAACATTAATGGTATTACTAATATAAAGAAAATTGTTTATGCTGCTCTGATCGTAGTAATGATATGAATAAAATGATGATGTCATTATTGATGGAAGCAATAATATCAGTAGTGATATAAATAACAATGACAATAACAACCATGATAGTAGTGTTAATTAACAATGTCAATGATGATAACGACATTTGTAACGTCGATGATAATAAAGATGATATCAATATGAATGTGAATATAAAAAAAACAAAAACAATAATAATGATAACGATAATTATAATCATATTGATCTCAATAATAAGGATGATGATGATAATGATAGCAATAAGAATGATCATGGTAATGGTACCAACGATGATGATGATGATAAGGATGATAAGACCAATCACGGTGATGATAATAATGATAATGATAATAATATCAATCACTATGATGATGATTATGATGTCATTAATAGTGATGATAAGGGTAATGATGATAATGATAATGCGAACAATGATAATGATGATCATAATGATAAAAATGATAATAGTAATAATGATGATAATAATGATAATGAGTATAATATAACAAAAGTTAGAAATAAACTAATAACGATAACAATGTTAATGTTGATTCCAGTAGCAACACTAATAATGATAATGATAATAATAACAATGATCATAATAACAATGATAATGACCCTGCTACTACCTCACTATCAAGACTAAAAATGTTAATATTAGTGTTGATGCTACAATTCCTATTTCTGTTAATACGAATGGTAATACTAAGAATGATATTGATAAGAAACAGCATTACTAATATCAGAAGGATTACATGTACTCTCAGTATGATTTCTGCATCATCATGATCACCATTTTCACTATGATCATTTGTCGTTTTCATGATCTTTATTGTTACTATCATCATCAACACTATCATTGCCATTGTTATCATTGCTATTAAGACTATGGATATTTGAATATCGTTAACAATATTTTTGAGTAGCAGAGAAATAACCAGGTATATTCCCCCATGGAAATGATAATAGCAATTATGATGCTTCCAATAGCGTGGCTTCAGTACCACCCAAAAATTGTTCGAGGTTAATGGGAATACACACTGATTCTGATTTAAAAAATGTTATATAGATTTACACGGGCTTCTCTCTCTCTCTCTCTCTCTCTATCTATCTATCTATCTAACTATCTATCTATCTATCTGTCTATCTATTTATTTCTATCTATCTATCTATCTATCTATCTATCTATCTCTTTTCATCTCTCTCTCTCTCTCTCTCTCTCTCTCTCTCTCTCTCTCTCTCTCTCTCTCTCTCTCTCTCTCTCTCTCTCTCTCTCTCTCTCTCTCTCTCTATATATATATATATATATATATATATATATATATATATATATATATATATGTGTGTGTGTGTGTGTGTGTGTGTGTGTGTGTGTGTGTGTGTGTGTGTGTGTGTGTACATTGTACGTCAATCTGTCTTTCTATATATGTTCATATATCTGCGAGTCTAGAATATGAACCTCTTGTATATTTTTTTCTAAATATGCATTATGGCATCTACATCTATTCATTCATTTGTAGATATTTTCTCATTTATGAACCACTCGACATAATGCATGGAGGAAGTTCAGAAATAAAAGTGAGAAAGAGAAAGAAGTTGGAACCACTATCGCTTCAATTCAGACTCGAAGTTCAAAACGTGAACAGTGCCATTAAATTCAAAGCATTCCCCCTCCCCCTTACCCACCCTCCCTCCCTCCCTCCCTCCCTTTACCCTCTCACCCTCCCTCCCTCCCTCCCTCCCTTTACCCTCTCACCCTCCCTCCCTTTACCCTCTCACCCTTTCACCCAAGCGCTATTCACAACGCACCCTTCCCCTCCCCTTCCCCTCCCCCCCCCTTCCCCTTCCCCCCTTCCCCTCCCCCTCCCCCAAACTTGGTGCATTATTGTAGTCTGAGTTTCAATATCCTACGCTTGCCTTGCCTCTTCGTCTCCCCCCTCCCCCCCACCTCCTGTGAGAGGTTCTCTTAACTTAGTCTTGTCTTTAGCTACTATCTAGGTATGTATGCACATATATCTGTCTGTCTATCCTTCTTTTGAAGGTGCGCGCGCGCGCGCGTGTGTGTGTGTGTGTGTGTGTGTTTGTTTGTGTGTTTGTTTGTGTGTGTGTGTGTTTGTGTGTGTATGTGTTTGTTTGTGTGTGTGTTTGTGTGTTTGTTTGTGTGTGTGTGTGTGTGTTTGTTTGTGTGTATGTGTGTTTGTTTGTGTGTATGTTTGTTTGATTGTGTGTGTGTGCGTGTGTGTGTGTTCGCTTCTGTTTGTGTAGAGCGTGTGTACATACTGCATAACCCAGACTCCTTCAACCATCTGCTCCCATCTCCAGACGCCGTTAGTGTTAGCCTCAGCCCGTCATCACGACCTCCTCATCCCCCTCCGCCGCCCCCCGCTTCGCCTCCAGCCCTCCTGCAACGGGCGGCGGCGGTCGAGGGGTGTCTTGTGAGGCGATAATGTGCGATCGGATAAGAATAAGCTGCCGCGTCCGCCTCGTGTCCTGCCGTGATCACAGGCCGTAAATCCGTGCGCTTGCTGATTTTCATTTACTCGCGCTGACGTCTCCTTCGCGTTCCTCCTCGCTCTTCTTATTCTTCTTTTTCTTCTTCTTCTTCTTCTTCTTCTTCTGGATATTCTCTTTATCGTTGTTTTATCGTTCTTTATCGTTCTTCTTCTTCTTTTTCTTCTTCTTCTTCTTCTTCTTCTTCTTCTTCTTCTGGATATTCTCTTTATCGTTGTTTTGTCTCCGGTTCTACTGCGTCATGTTTATTCTCTTGCTTTTTCTTCTTTGTCTTTTTACCGAATGCTTCCTTTTTTTTTTTTCCTTCTTTGTTATTTTCTCCCTCTTTACCTTTTTTTTCTCACCACTACTCAATCCTTGCTTTTATCCTCATTTTCTTCGTCTTTTCCTCCATTTCTCATCTCCCAATTTTACTACCGAATCCTCCCATTTATCTTTCTTTTCTTCCTCGTATCATTCCCCCGCCACCACCCACTCCTCTTCCTCGACCCACCTCCTCTTTCCTCCCTTTTTCCTCTCTCCTCCCATTTTCCTCTTTCCTCCCATTTTCCCCTTTCCTCCCATTTTCCTCTCTCCTCCCATTTTCCTCTTTCTTCCCATTTTCCTCTCTCCTCCCATTTTCCTCTTTCTTCCCATTTTCCTCTCTCCTCCCATTTTCCTCTTTCTTCCCATTTTCCTCTCTCCTCCCATTTTCCTCTTTCTTCCCATTTTCCTCTCTCCTCCCATTTTCCTCTTTCCTCCCATTTCCCTCTTTCCTCCCTTTTTCCTCTTTCCTCCCATTTCCCTCTTTCCTCCCTTTTTCCTCTTTCCTCCCATTTCCCTCTTTCCTCCCTTTTTCCTCTTTCTTCCCATTTCCCTCTTTCCTCCCTTTTTCCTCTTTCCTCCCATTTTCCTCTTTCCTCCCTTTTTTCTCTTTCCTCCCTTTTTCCTCTTTCCTCCCTTTTTCCTCTTTCCTCCCTTTTTCCTCTCTCCTCCCATTTCCCTCTTTCCTCCCATTTTCCTCTTTCCTCCCTTTTTCCTCTTTCCTCCCATTTTCCTCT
>NW_028234427.1:5367041-5372041 GCF_977035675.1 Penaeus japonicus | reverse complement strand
GGCTAGAGAGGAGGGAGGGGAGAAGGGGGACAGAGAGGGAAAGAAAGGAGGGAGAAGGGGGGGGGGAGGCTAGAGAGGAGGGAGGGGAGAAGGGGGACAGAGAGGGAAAGAAAGGAGGGAGAAGGGGGGGGGGGCTAGAGAGGAGGGAGGGGAGAAGGGGGACAGAGAGGGAAAGAAAGGAGGGAGAAGGGGGGGGGAGGCTAGAGAGGAGGGAGGGGAGAAGGGGGACAGAGAGGGAAAGAAAGGAGGGAGAAGGGGGGGGGAGGCTAGAGAGGAGGGAGGGGAGAAGGGGGACAGAGAGGGAAAGAAGGAGGGGACAAGGGGGGGGAGGCTAGAGAGGAGGGAGGGGAGAAGGGGGACAGAGAGGGAAAGAAGGAGGGAGAGGGGGGGGGGGGGGGGCTAGAGAGGAGGGAGGGGAGGAGGGGGACAGA
Source organism: Penaeus japonicus (assembly GCF_977035675.1). Lineage (NCBI taxonomy): Eukaryota > Metazoa > Arthropoda > Malacostraca > Decapoda > Penaeidae > Penaeus > Penaeus japonicus. The sequence continues at coordinate 5,371,610 of NW_028234427.1, read as the reverse complement.
GAGGGAAAGAAAGGAGGGAGAAGGGGGGGGAGGCTAGAGAGGAGGGAGGGAGAAGGGGGCAGAGGGGAAAGAAAGGAGGAGAAGGGGGTTTGGGAGCTAGAGAGGAGGGATGGGAGAAGGGACGAGAGGGAAAGAAAGGAGGGAGAAAGGGGGGGAGGCTAGAGAGAGGGAGGAGGGGAGAAGGGGGACAGAGAGGGAAAGAAAGGAGGGAGAAGGGGGGGGAGGCTAGAGAGGAGGGAGGGGAAGGGGGACAGAGAGGGAAAGAAAGGAGGGAGAAGGGGGGAGGCTAGAGAGGAGGGAGGGGAGGCAGAGGGAGAGAGAGGGAAAGAGAGGGGGAGAAGGGGGGGGAGGCTAGAGAGGAGGGAGGGGGAGAAGGGGGAAGAGAGGGAAAGAAAGGAGGGAGAAGGGGGGGGGAGGCTAGAGAGGAGGGAGGGGAGGAGGGGGACAGAGAGGGAAAGAAAGGAGGGAGAAGGGGGGGGAGGCTAGAGAGGAGGGAGGGGAGAAGGGGGACAGAGAGGGAAAGAAAGGAGGGAGAAGGGGGGGGGGAGGCTAGAGAGGAGGGAGGGGAGAAGGGGGACAGAGAGGGAAAGAAAGGAGGGAGAAGGGGGGGGAGGCTAGAGAGGAGGGAGGGGAGAAGGGGGACAGAGAGGGAAAGAAAGGAGGGAGAAGGGGGGGGGGGCGAGAGAGGGGGGAGGGGAGAGGGGGGGCAGAGAGGGGAAGAAAGGAGGGAGGAGGGGGGGGCGGCTGGAGAGGAGGGAGGGGAGAAGGGGGACAGAGAGGGAAAGAAAGGAGGGAGAAGGGGGCGGTGGGGGAGGGGTAGAGGAATAGAGAGGAGGGAGGGGAGAAGGGGGACAGAGAGGGAAAGAAAGGAGGAGAAGGGGTTGTGAGAGAAGATGTTGGGGAGGCTAGAGAGGAGGGGGGGGAGAGGAGAAGGGGGACAGAGAGGGAAAGAAAGGAGGGATGTTCGGAAGGGGGGGGAGGCTAGAGAGTGTGGAAGTGCCTTAGCTAGAGACGAATAGATATGGAGGGAGGGGAGAAGGGGGACAGAGAGGGAAAGAAAGGAGGGGAGAAGGGGGGGGGGAGAAGAGAGGGCTAGAGAGGAGGGAGGGGAGGAGGGGGGAGCAGGTGATGAGCAGGGGGACAGAGAGGGAAAGAAAGGAGGGAGAAGGGGGGGGGGGGGGAGGTTAGAGAGTGTCGGAGGGAGGGGAGGACAGAAGGGGACAGAGAGGAGGCCTGAGGAGAGATGTGGAGGGGAAGGAGTTGAGTCGGGGGGACAGAATAGGAAAGAAAGGAGGGAGAAGGGGGGGGGGGAGGCTATCTAGGGGGGGAAGAGGGGGCGGCTAGATTTTAGAGAGGAGGGAGGGGAGAAGGGGGACAGAGATGACCGATAGTGCAGAACAAGAAAGTAGGGATACGGTGGGGGTGGGGGGGGGGTTGGTGTGGGGGTGAAAAGCTAGAAGGTGTGGTGGAGTCTTATAGAAGGCGGTGCGTGGAGACGTTTGCCAGATGACGGGGAAAGAAAGGAGGGAGGATAAGGATAAGGGGGGGGGAGGCTAGAGAGGAGGGATATGGGAGAGAGTGGAGAGGCAAGGATGTGGGAAGTGGGGAGAAGGGGGACAGAAGCCGATAGAGGGAAAGAAAGGAGGGAGAAGGGGGGGGGGAGGCTAGAGAGGGGGAGGGGTGGAACGGGGGAAGAGAGGGAACCGAAAGGGGAGACTAGGGGGGGGGGGAGTCTAGAGAGGAGGGAGGGGTGGATGTAAGTGGGCGAGAGGGAGAGTGTGAGCAGTTGGGGTACAGATATTGCCATAAATTAGTGTGTAGTAAAGGGAGAATATGAAGAATGGGGTGGGTGTGCAGGGTGGATCGAGGCTATTAGGGAGGGTGGGGGAGAGAGAGGATGGAGAGAGGAGAAGGGAGAAGAGAAGGGGGACAGAGAGGGAAAGAAAGGAGGGAGAAGGGGGGGGGGGAGGCTGAGAGGTAGAGAGGAGGGAGGGGAGAAGAAAGGAAGGGGGACAGAGAGGGGATAGAAAGAAAGGAGGGAGAAGGGAGAAGGGGGGGGAGGCTAGAGAGGAGGGAGAGGGAGGACGCGGGGACAGAGAGGAAGAAGGAGGGAGAGGGGTGGGAGGCCTAGGAGGGGGGAGGGGAGAAGGGGGACAGAGAGGGAAAGAAAGGTGGGAGATAGGGGGGGGGTCTGGCTAGAGAGGAGGAGGGGAGGAGGGGGACAGAGAGGGAAAGAAAGGGGGAGAAGGGGGGGGGAGGCCTAGGAGGAGGGAGGGGAGAAGGGGGGACTGAGAGGGAAAGAAAAGGAGGGAGAAGGGGGGGGGGAGGCTAGAGAGGGAAGGGTGGGAGAATGAAGAGAAGGGGGGCAGAGAGGGAAAGAGAGGGAAAGAAAGGAGGGAGAAGGGGGGGGGGAGGCTAGAGAGGAGGGAGGGGAGGAGGGGGACAGAGAGGGAAAGAAAGGAGGGAGAAGGGGGGGGGGAGGCTAGAGAGGAGGGAGGGGAGAAGGGGGACAGAGAGGGAAAGAAAGGAGGGAGAAGGGGGGGGGAGGCTAGAGAGGAGGGAGGGGAGGAGGGGGACAGAGAGGGAAAGAAAGGAGGGAGAAGGGGGGGGAGGCTAGAGAGGAGGGAGGGGAGGAGGGGGGCAGAGAGGGAAAGAAAGGAGGGAGAAGGGGGGGGAGGCTAGAGAGGAGGGAAGGGAGAAGGGGGACAGAGAGGGAAAGAAAGGAGGGAGAAGGGGGGGGAGGCTAGAGAGGAGGGAAGGGAGAAGGGGGACAGAGAGGGAAAGAAAGGAGGGAGAAGGGGGGATGACAGAGAGAGAGAAGGGGGAGGAGTGGTGGATGAAGAAGAGTAAGGGTGGGAGGGAGAGCGAGGGAGAGAGAGAGTTGTGAGAGAGCGGAAGAGAGATAAAAGTAAAATAGAAAGTGGAAGCAGATAGAAAGATTGCCAGAGACACATAAAGAGAGGGAGAAAAGACATGAGAGAATAGCAATCACAATGCTGCCTCCATATCTCTCGGACTAATAATTCCATTTGTCCTCCTACACCCACCCACTTGCTCCTTCTCCTTCCCTCTGTCACTCTCACTCACCTTCCCTTCTCCTCCAAATCCCTTCCTCGCACCCCCCCCACTCCCTCCCCATCCCTTCGCTAACACACTCACACACAAAATTTCCTTCGTCAACCCCCTGCCTATTCCTCCTTTCCCTCTGCCATCCCCTTCTCAACCACGTCTCTTTTCCTTCTCTCTTTCCTTTCCACTCCCCTTTTCTCCTTATCTTCTCCCTTCTCCTTCTCTCTTCCCCTTCCCCTTCCCCTTTACTTTCTCCCCTTTCCACTCTTCTTGCCCCTTTCCTTCTCCCTTCCCCTTCCCTTCCCTCTGTCTCCCATTTCCACACCTCTTCCTCCTTTCCTTATCCCTTCCCTACCTCTTCCCCTCCTCCCTCCTCCTTCCCCACTAATTCCCCTTCTCTCCTTGCTACTCCTCTTCCTCTTTTCTCTATCCCTTCCCCTTCCCAATTCCTTGTCTCCCCATTCCACACTTCTTCCTCCTTTCCTTCTTCCTTCTGCCTTCTCCTTCCCCTTCCCTTCCCTCTCCTCCCCCTCTCCTCCCCTTCAACTTTCCATTTCCCATTTTCTTTTGGCTGGACTGGTCTCACTTAATCAATATTTGCAAGTGAACTGGCATCATGAATTATGGAGTTGTCCCTCCTTCTCCCTCGTCCATCTGCAACCTGTGTGATTTGCGGCGATTTGCAACAACACGGAATGAACGGTTTTTTTTCTTTCTTTCTTTTTTCTTTTCTTTTCTTTTCTTCTTTTTTATACGAGTTCGGTGGCACAGGATATGATGGTGATGGTTTCTGTGTGTTTGCGGGAGTGTGTGTGTGTGTGTGTGTGTGCGAGTGTGTGTTTGTTTGTGTGTGTATGTGTGTGTGTGTGTGTGTGTGTGTTTGCGGGAGTGTGTGTGTGTGTGTGTGTGCGAGTGTGTGTTTGTTTGTGTGTGTGTGTGTGTGTTTGCGTGTGTGTGTGTTTGTTTGTGTCATTGTCGGTATATGCATACATTAAACAATGACCTTCTTGACATTTAAAGAATACTGTTGTTGTTGTTTTTTTCCAGTGACTATTATCATCAATTATACCTAGTGTAAATGAGGGTCACAGGCACATAATCTGATGATAGGAGCTTCGTCTTTTGAGAGATGATACTGCATGTATTATGATTGGTGTTGAAGTAGTATCAAGCATTGCATAAGAGTGCGCTGGTAAACTAAGATATGAGGATGCTGCCGGCTGACACCTGTCTCTCTCCCGCAGAACCCGTGTGTCCCGCCAGAGGATGATCGTGGCGCGGGACGACCGACCGCGGTCCTCCTCCTCCTCCTCTTCTTCTTCTTCGTCATCTTCCTCTTCCTCTTCATCGACGTCGAACGCTTCCAGCTCGCCCCTGCCCGCTGGTGCCCCTGGCCACTCCGCCGTCGCCACCATCTCGCCCGCGCCCGCCAGTGTCTCCGCGAAGGCCGCCAAGGTCACGAGGAAGACCTCCGCGGAAGCCTCGACTGGCGACCCTCGT
>NW_028234427.1:5344541-5352041 GCF_977035675.1 Penaeus japonicus | reverse complement strand
TATATAATAGATATATATATAGTGTGTGTGTGTGTTGTGAGTTGTGTGGTGTGTGTGGTGTGTGGGTGTGTGTGTGTGTGTGGGTGTGTGTACTTATGTATATATATATATATAATATATATATATATATATATATATATATATATATATACTTATAGGATAGGCGATATACATATATATAGAATATCTATCAGATATATATATCTATATCTATATTAGAGAGAGAGAGAGAGAGAGAAAAGAAGAAAGAAAGAAAGAGAGTGAGAGACATAGGTAAGCATTTATGTATTTATGTCTATGTGTATATATATATGCCCTCGATGTATCCTCATGCAATTACACATACATACAATCAAGGTCATACGAAGAGGAAAGTCAAAAACAAGCATAGCAACAATGAAAACTACACCCAACAGAACGTGCCCGCGGTGCACCTCAAACGCTGGTAAAAAGCTTCTTCAAATTACTAAATTGACTCCCGAACCAAATATCGCTTATCCAGTACGCTTATCAGCTTCCAGTTCACTAGTTCAGAGAGAAACGAAGGGGAAAGGCGGAATTCAGCTCATTTAATGCGACGAGCGCGAACTTCTCAAAGAAAATTAGACTAGTGGATATCATCGGTGCTTTCCACTTTAATCGATTCTCTCTCTCTCTCTATCTATCTATCTATCTATCTCCCTATCTCTCTTTCTCTCTCTCTCTCTCTATCTATCTGTCTCTCTTTCTCTCTTTCTCTCTCTCTCTATCTATCTATCTATCTATCTTTCTTTTTATCTATCTTTCTCTCTCTCTCTCTTTCTCTCTCTATCTATCTATCTCCCTATCTCTCTTTCTCTCTCTCTCTCTATCTATCTCCCTATCTCTCTTTCTCTCTCTCTCTCTCTATCTATCTATCTATATCCATCTATATATATATATGTGTGTGTGTGTGTGTGTGTGTGTGTGTATGTATCTTTTTATCTCTCTCTACCTACTCTCACCCCTCTCTCTCTCCCATTCTCTCTCATATTACCTGTCCCCTCGGTCTCTCTCTCTCTCTCTCACTCTCTTATTTCTTTTTAGAATATATTTCCAAGGCAAAGGAGGATTTTGTTTCAGCCCCTGATGGCGAGGGGTTGGGTAAGAGCCAAGTCTTCTTGCAATCTTTCATCTTCAGTTGCTCATTAATAACGAATGTTGTCTGAATTATCACAGGTAAATTATGAAGAAAAATTATCTTAAATACTAATCATTGTAAATACGTAAAAGTGAATGTTGACATATTTGTTGAATGTTGAATATTTGTTGTTGCTTTTTTTATAACGGTTTTATACCTTATTGTTTTTGATTACTTGTATATTTTCAGAACTGATTTCATGAGTGTTGATATATCTCTCTTCCCTTTATCATTTATTTACTATAGTAAGGCTATTAAATGTTAATTAAGTTTATAAGGTAAAGTCATTATATATCCATTCCTTCAAAGAAATTCCATCTATTCTAAACAGATTAATCTATCTTTTTTCTACTCTCGTTATATTCCATTCTCCCTCTAACAATAAAAACCGACGAATGGAATAGTTTGAGTAAAGACCTTTCACTCACTGAATCAATGTGTTACCTCAACCATCTTAAGATTTCTTACATAAAAGAACTTTTTTATCCTCTCTCTTCTTTTTCCTTTTTTAGGAGATGAGAGATGCATTATGCAGAGCGCGATGCAGAGGTCTCTAATCGAGAATAGATGGCAGTGAAAAAAATATAGTATGTGTCCAACTGTATAATGTAGAGCTATGCGTATACACAAACACTCACAAGCATACACACACCAAACGAAACACACGCACACAACACACACACACGCACACACACACACACAGCGCACACACACACCATTTCGCCGCCACACAACACACTCACACACACACAACACAACCACACACACACACACACATAATATATATCTATATATATGTATATATAATATATATATATATATATATATATATATATATATCTATACATATATATACATATACATTTATATATATATATATAATACATATATATATACTATATAATATATATATATATAATATATATATACTTACATATATAAAATATTAGTGTGTGTGTATTGTTGTGTGGAAGTGTTAGTGTGTAATTATGTATGAATGTATTATGTTCATATATATATATATATATTATATATATCTTATATAATAAATTAAATAAAAATATATCTATATATATATATATATATATATATATATAAATATTATAATTTACGTATAAAAATTTATATAGACATCAATATATAATAAATTAATTATAATATTATTATAAATATAAATTTTATATATATATATATATATTTATATATTATACAGTATATAAACACATATACAATTTATCATATTCATATATATATATATATATATATATATATATAATAAATATATATTATGATATATATATATATTCAATATATATAAAACACAGTACATATTAAACACATTTACATTTATTATATTATATATATACAATATTATATATATAAATATATCTATTATATATATATATATAAATATATATGTTATAGTTTTATGATACTCAATTATATATATATATATATATATATATATATAATATAAATTATGTGTGTGTGTGTTTGTTTGTGTGTCTGTTGTGGGTGTGATTTATCTATCTATATATCTATCTATCAATATATATAATATATATATATATTATATATAATTATATATAACATATATATAAATATACATATATATTTATATATATAAATATACGATATATACAAATACATACATATGTATATATATATATATATATATATATATATATATATATATATATATATATGTGTGTGTGTTGGTGTGTGTGTTGTGTGTGTGTGTGTGTGTTTTGTGTGTGTTATATATATATTATATATATATATATATATTTATACATATATATATTATACATATATATCTAATATATATATATATATATATATATATATAGTATGTTATATATATATATATATATATATATATATATATATATATATATATATCGTGTGTGGTGTGTGTTGTGTGTGTAGTGTGTGTGTGTGTGTGTGTGTGTGAGTGAGTGTGTGCGAGCGCGCGCGCGCGGTGTGTAGTTTTGTGCGCGTCTATGAATATATATAACATTAATGCATGCAACCCATCTGAATAAATAAATATTACCACCTTATAATATCAGGACGCAAAAAGGCTTGCAAACGGACATGAGAAATCAAATAATTTCTCGCATAAATATCACACGTAGAAATTGACCTCCGTGAATGGAGTTGCCAATGAGTTTTTCTTCAACAAATGGAAACTTTCCGTTCGCCACAGGGAGTCAGTGTTTCATGGAAAAATATGAAATATTACGGGTATCTTTTTAAGGCTTTGTTTTTTGCTTTTTTATGAAAATCATTAAAACATTACAATTTGCCACCAATATATCAAACAAACACCAGCACACTCGCACTGTAAATATATTTACTGTGTGTATAGATATATATAAATATATATATAATATAATATATATCTATATATATTAATATATATAATATATATATTTTTTATTTATACATATATATATAAACATATACTGTATATCTATATATATATATATATATAAATATAATTTATATATATAATATATATATATATATTTACTATATATATATATGATATATATAAGATATATATATGTATATATAATATTAGATATATATAATATATAATATACATATATATATGTATAATATATCTATATATATATATAAAATATATATATATATATTTATAGATATATACTGTATATCTTTATGTGTGTGTGTAGTGTGTGTGAGTGTGTGTTGTGTTGTGTATTAATATATTAACTATTTATATATATAGATATATATAGTTATATATATAATATATATATCTATATATATATGTATGTATGTTATATTAATATAATATATATATATTATAGCTAATATATGTATAAATATACACACACATATATATAATTTATATATATTATATTTATATATATATATATATATATATATATATATATATGTAGATATATACATATATATATATATATATCTAATAGATATAAATATATATTAATAATATATATAGTATATATATATACACATATATATCTATATCATTATATATATATATATATATATATATAGACACACACACACACACACATACACACACACACCACAAACACACACACATATATTATATAGATATATAATATATATATATCTATATATATAAATATATAATATAATATATATATGTATAATATATATATATATATATAATATATATTAATAATATATATATATATATATATGTAAATTATATATATATAATATATTGAATAATATATATAATATATATATAATACGACACACAAATTTTAAAATGTGTGTGTGTGGTGTGTGTACAATACACAATAAACAAACACACACACTACACAAACGTATGTATACATTATTAAATAAAACAGTAATTTATTAGTATGTTTAAGTCTCACGCCGCACAGACACACCCCGCATACATACAAACACACACAGACACACACACGCTACATACAAACACATCCCAGACACCACACACTAACCTAGACATATGGTTTTAATCTATTGTTTTCCTTATTAAAGAGGAAACGGAAGTCTAAAAATCTATTTTCTGTCATCGATTTTTCAACTCTTAATGGAGCCCTGAAGAAAGAACAAAGGAAAGTCTAAAAGAACAAGAAAAAAAAAAGAAGAAAAAAAAAAAACGATAAAGATATATCTACAAAAAAAAAAAAAAAAAAAAAACTCACAAGGATTTCTTTTTTCAACAGTAACAACAAAATAAGACAACATGAATAAGATCAATAATAAGAACAGTGATTATAATAACATTTCTCTCTTCATGAAAAAAAAACAGATAAGAATATATCTACAAAATAAAAAAAACAAAAACAAGGATTTATCTCTTCATGGAAAAAAACAGACGAGAATATATCTATACAAAAAGAAATCACAAAGATTTATCTCTTCATGGGAAAAAAAACAGAAAAAAATATATCTTAAAAAAAAAAAAAAAAAAAAAAACACTCACACGGATTTCTCTTTTCATGGACCCGAAATTGGTGTCGTCCTCATGTGCCAACAGGTCGTCGATGCTCGCCCTTGAACCGACGGAAATCCAATCTGCTTCGCCGTGAAAGGCTTACCGTTCGTTATAATGTGGTTAAGGCACCGGGGCCCAAAGTAGCTAGCTAGGCTGGCTGGCTGGCTGTCTGTCTATCTGGCTGGCTATCTCTCGGTCTGTCTATTTGTCTCTCGGTCTGTCTTTCTGTCTGTATGTCTTGTTTTTACTGTTTTATTTGTCTCTCGGTCTGTCTTTCTGATTGTCTCTGTCTTGTCTTTCTGACTGTATCTATGTCTTGTTTTTAATGTTTTATTTGTATGTATATATTTATATATATATTTTTTTTTGTCTATTTCTCTCGGTCTGTCTTTCTGATTGTCTCTATGTCTTGTTTTTACTGTTTTATTTGTCTCTTGGTCTGTCTTTCTGACTGTCTCTAAGTCTCGTCTTCCTGCCTATTTGCCTCTCGATCTGTCTATTTGTCTATTTGTCTCTCGATCTGTCTCTCTGACTGTCTCTATGTCTAGTCTTTTGATCTGTTTGGCTCTCGGTCTAACTGTCAGTCTGTTTTTTCTCTTTTTCTGTCTTCTTCCTTGTCTGTTTATCTTTAATGTCTGTCTGTTTGCCTGTATGTCTGGTCGTTTGGCATTCGTAGCATCCTTCCCCTGCCTCTCTTTCATTCTAGTTCTTTCTCCTCCATCTACTCCTTCACCTTGACTAGTACCCTTATCCTTCCCCCTCCCCCTAATTAGTGCTCTTACCCCCTCCACCTGCCCCCCCCCCCCACGCCATCCACCCTTCTTTACTCATTTAAAAGCCTGTCTCTTTGTCTTTCTCCTTCTAACCGTGCTCCACTTCCCCCCTAACTCACTCTCTCTCTCTCTCTCTCTCTCTCTCTCTCTCTCTCTCTCTATATATATATATATATATATATATATATATATATATATATATATATATATACTAGGTTATAGGTGATTTCCGTGGGAAACGAATTCGTAGAAGGAAGAGGTAAACCAACACGGCTGAGAAGAACTTCATTTTGAAAATTACAAACGTTTCGGAGATGCAATCTCCATCATCAGTGCTATAACAAAACAAATCAGAGAAAAGTTAATCACATAACATTAACACTCATAAAAATACAGAATTAAAAAACACGAAAATCATCAAATGACCACAGACAAAAAAAACAAGTAAAAGGTACTAACCAAAGGAATGGGTGGTTGGTAGTTTAAATGGTAAACAGGGCGGTTGCAGTGGAAGTATTGTTCAGTTGTGGTTTCATAGTTAGGATGTGAAGTGACTCTGCTATGATCAGATCAAATCTGTTTTGGTGGGAGGTTAAGATTTTGAAATCAGTATTGCTAAAAGGGTGATTGTGGAGGTGAGAGTGCTCTCTCATTGCTGAGAAGGATGGTTTACTCAGCTGTAGGCCTGTCCTGATTGACTTGCCTTTGTGTTCGAGAATGCGGTGACTGAGCCATCGTGAGGTTGATGACCCCACGTTAACTTTTCTCTGATTTGTTTTGTTATAGCACTGATGATGGAGATTGCATCTCCGAAACGTTTGTAATTTTCAAAATGAAGTTCTTCTCAGCCGTGTTGGTTTACATCTTCCTTATATATATATATATATATATATATATATATATATATATATATATATATATATATATATATATATATATGTTTGTATAGATATAGATATATATACATGTGTGTATATATATATACACAAGTATATATATATATATATATATATATATATATATATAGATATATAGATATATACATATATATATATACATATATATGTGTGTGTATATGTATATATATATTTATATTATATATTTATGTATATACATATATGTATATATATAACATATATATATGTACATATACACACACACACACACATCATATATATAATATATATATATATATATATATATATATATATATATATATATATATACATATATATATATATACATATATATATATATATATATATATTATATATATATATATATATATATGTGTGTGTGTGTGTGTGTGTGTGTGTGTGTGTGTGTGTGTGTGTGTGTACATATGTATATATATATATATATATATATATATATATATATATATATATAGAGAGAGAGAGAGAGAGAGAGAGAGAGAGAGAGAGAGAGAGAGAGAGAGAGAGAGAGAGAAAAAAAGAAAGAAAGAAAGAGAGAGAGAGACATAGGTAAGCATTTATGTATTTATGTCTATGTATATATATATATGCCTCGATGTATCCTCATGCATTACACATACATATAGTCATACGAAGAGG
>NW_028234427.1:5327041-5334541 GCF_977035675.1 Penaeus japonicus | reverse complement strand
TTGTTTACATCTTGGAACCCTCGTTGTTGTTTTGTTTACAACTTGGAACTATCGTTGTTGTTTTGTTTACAACTTGGAACCATCGTTGTTGTTTTGTTTACAACTTGGAACTATCGTTGTTGTTTTGTTTACAACTTGGAACCCTCGTTGTTGTTTTATTTGTAACTAAGAACTATCGTTGTTGTTTTGTTTACAACTTGGAACTATTGTTGTTGTTTTGTTTACAACTTGGAACCATCGTTGTTATTTTGTTTACAACTTGGAACTATCGTTGTTGTTTTGTTTACAATTTGGAACTATCGTTGTTGTTTTGTTTACAACTTGGAACTATCGTTGTTGTTTTGTTTACAACTTGGAACTATCGTTGTTGTTTTGTTTACAACTTGGAACTATCGTTGTTGTTTTGTTTACAACTTGGAACTATCGTTGTTGTTTTGTTTATAACTTGGAACTATCGTTGTTGTTTTGTTTATAACTAAGAACTATCGTTGTTGTTTTGTTTACAACTTGGAACTATCGTTGTTGTTTTGTTTACAACTTGGAACTATTGTTGTTGTTTTGTTTACAACTTGGAACCATCGTTGTTGTTTTGTTTACAACTTGGAACCATCGTTGTTGTTTTGTTTACATCTTGTTCCGTTATAAAAGAAGAACAGGAACCATCATCTCCATAACAACATTTTCTACGAGTAAACACAAATTTCCCGTCCAATTATGGTGAGTGCCTACAAGTAAACCTGATTTCGTATGTGTTCGCCATTCAGTCTCTCCTATTGCTGTGTTTCCCTGGTGGGCGATTAAGGGAAATAACGGAAGAGGAAAAGAAGGGGTGATTGGGAGAGGAGGGGGAGACTGGGGGGATGTGGTGAGGGGGGGGGAGGGGAGGAGGCAAGGGAAAGGGAGGGGGGAGATTTGAACGAGAGTGGGGGTGGACAGGGAGGGAGGGAAGAAGAGAATGAGAGAGTATTCAAATTCAAATACAAATTCAAATTCAAAAACTTTATTCCATAAATTACAATGGTTATTCTTAATACATATATACAATACATCTGTTTAATATGATGTCACAACTGACAATTTAGGAAATGTTCTTTTAATTTTGTTTTGAATTTATTTAGGTTGGTAATGTCTTTAACATTGTGAGGTAGTAGGTTCCAGGCCATGGGTCCACGTATTAGCATTTGTCGTGTCCCTATTTCTGTGTGTGATCTCTTGACATATAGAGAATTTACTTGTCGAGTTCGAACACCTGATGTGTTCCCCACAGTTTGTAAAGGCAGGATCCATTGTGGATAATTCCCATGGATGATTTTATGAATAAAAACACATGTATCATAACTGCATTTGGCTTGAATTTTTAACCATTTAAGTTGAATAATGTGTGGGGTGATGTGATCGAACTTTCTAACATTACCTAATGCAACTCTTGCAGCAAAGTTTTGTAGTCTTTGTGCTTTCTGCATTAGGGTTTTGTTAGTAGAGCCCCAAATTTTTAAACAATAATTAATGATGCTTAGTGCTAGAGTTTGAACAACCATAATTCTTGTTTCTGTAGGGATTTGATTTTTTATATGATTAAGATATATTAATGTTCCCATTACCTTTCTATGTATATTATCAACATGGGATTCAAACGTCATATATCTGTCAAAATGTACTCCTAGATTTTTTACTGAAGTGCTTGGTTTAATTTGGTAGCCTTCGAAATCTATGGTTGTGTCTATGGGAATTTTAGCTAAATTTTGCCGACTACCTATGAAGATACATTGCGTTTTTTGTGGATTTATTTTAAGACCATTGTTATCAAAATATCGTTTTGCTTTAACAAGAGTGTCTTGTGTGTTTCTTATCAATGCCTCTAAGTTGTTCACTGAGTCACTGTGGAGAAATTGAGAATCATCAGCGTACTGTATTAGATGGCAGTTATGGACTATGGTTGATAAATCATTAATGAAAATTGTGAATAGGATCGGGCCTAATATAGATCCTTGTGGAACACCGAAATAAACTGGTTGTGCTGATGATATATTTTCATTAATTTTTTACCGATTGGGTTCTTGTATTTAAATAGCTATCAAACCAATGGGCATCAATTCTATGGTTTCTTAATTTGTTATGAAGAATTTTGTGATGGACGCTGTCAAAAGCTTTAGAAAGATCGCACAAAGTGAGTAAATTTACCTTATTGTTGTCCATGTTATTATAAATTTGGTCAGTAATCTGTAGCAACGCTGTTTCAGTGGATAACCTATTTCTAAAGCCATGTTGAGTTTTAGATAATAAGTTATTGGTCTCCAGGAAATTCATCAATTGAATTGCCACTGCTTTTTCAAGTACCTTAGATAATACTGGAAGTATTGTGATAGGGCGGTAATTATTCATGTCGTCTATATCCCCAGACTTGAAAATTGGTGTTACAAATCCATGTTTCCAAAGCGACGGGAAAACACCAGTTACCAGTGAGGTGTTAATGATGATCGTTATATAAAATGCGATTACCGGTAGACTATCCTTAATAAAGCGCAAAGCAATACCGTCTGCTCCCACCGCATTTGTTTCGCGAAGTTGTTTTATTATTAGGATGATAGTTTCTACGTCTACTGGTTGCGGTCTGAAATCATCAGTTATGAGCCTTGCCTGATCTGTGTTTTGATGTAATGTGGTGCCAATTGTTTGTTCATAAGTAAGTTTTCCAATTTGTGCAAAGAAGTTATTGAAATGGTCGGTGTTATGTGTAGAATTTGTGTAATTATCTGTGTATTGTTTGTTAGGCACTAATGTTTTAACAATTTTCCAAGTTTTATTAGAGTTGTTTTTATTTTCTGCGAATTTATTTCTGAAATAATTAGTCTTTGCCAATTGAATTGATGACTTAACATTTTTCTTTTTTGCTTTATAAATTGCCTGAAGGGCGGGCTCAAGTCTGTTTCTTTTGAGCGCTTGTTGGGAATTATTTCTTTCGGCAATAGCTCTCTTGATGTCGTCATTTATCCATGGAGCAGGGGGACGTCTGACGATTCTTGTCACATAGGGAGCAGAGGCATCTATGCTGCTTTTCATCACTTCCGTAAGGATGGTTACCTGGGTATCTACATTGTCTGTTGATAAAATATCTAATAGAGTTGGTTCTTTAGATATGATTAGCTCGCATAATGACTGAGGGTCATAGTGATTGAAGTCACGAAAAGTTTTTGTAACCGGTAGTCGCTTTGGTTTCTTTATATTCAACGTCATCGTAATAAGTTCATGATCAGCAACATGACATGGAATGACGTCTGTATGGAGTATGGTATCTAATCTATTCGTTATTATTACATCTAATAAAGACGAGTTGTTTTCTGTGATCCTTGTAGTGTTATTGATCACTTGTTCTAGTTTATTTTTCTTGATTAACTTTGCTAACTTAGCATTTGGTTTATTTAAATCATCATTTAAGTCACCTAAGATAAAAAGTGATTTCTTTTTTAAGGACATTTCTCTAAAAACCTTTTCAAGATATTCAAAAGATTCAGATTTTGCATGGGGATGCCTATAGACGGCGCCAATAATGAAGGAAGGAAGCATGTTGCTTTGTACGGTAACCCAGACATCTTCTACGGCAGTATTATTAACTGTTGTAGTTGATATCCTATTTGACTTAAGGGTATCCCTTACAAATATGCATACTCCACCTCCTCGCCCTGCATCACATCGATAAACTTGATAATTTGGAATGTTGATAAAGTTACTTATCATTTCCTGGTGGAGCCATGTTTCACTAACACAGAGTATGTCTACATTTCTTTCCTTTACTAACAATACAATTTCTTCAAGGTGACCCAGGAGAGATTGTGCATTGATATGTTCTATGTTTAAGATGTTCTGTGACCTAATCACTGGCCGCGCTGACGGTTTTGCGCGGTCAAACATCCTGCTCGGTTTTGTACTTGTTTCTGTTTAAGAAAACCTTTACGTTATCAGGGAACACATCGGATTCTATAAAAAGTTCTGAATTTATCTCTTTGCCTCTTACAGTAACAGTGAAGCTTGAATAATATTCATGTGTCATCTTAGTTTTGAAGGCTTTAACATTTGATATGCTGTCAAAATTACTAACGAGGAAGTCTTCAATATCTTCTTCGTTTGTATCCGGATGACAGCTAGTGATATATAAGTATACTACCTTGGGACGGTCGGCACCTTGTAGGGGTTTTGCTGTATTGCGTTCCTCCCTTGTTTTTCTTTTTTGTTTTCTCGAGGTAACGGTGACGAAACCTTCCTCGTCTTGCTGATGGGTTTGATGTGTCTCCGCTCGTTCTACGTAGTTGTTGATGACAAGCGGTGGTGATTGTGTAGAAGGAGAGGTGGTAGAGGGGGCAGGGACTCCAGGCACGTGGTGATGTGTTGCCTCTTCCCATTTGCGGTTGGGTGGAAGAGGTTTTTGATTATTCTTCCTTTTACTGTTTCTAACGAAGCTTCTTCTTGGTGTTACTTGTGTAGAAGCTTCGCTCCTCACACTAGTTGTTGATGCCTCGGCGTTCCTCGGCAAACGCTTGCGTGGCGCCGGGCGGGGGGCGGCTGACCTGTCAGCAAGGTCGCGAGTCTGCTTGCTCGGTGTGGGTACGGATGGAGGGGACGGGGTGTCAGGGGAGGGTGGAGGTGGTGAGGGAGAACTAGGAGAGGCATTTGTTGTGGATACTGCCATGGAAGGTGGGGGAGGAGGGGATGGAGTGTCAGGAGAGGGTGGTGGTGGTGAGGGAGAGCTAGAAGATGCATTGGTTATGGATACTGCCAAGGAAGGTGTAGGGGAGGAGTGGTTTTGAGTGTGCTTATTTTGTGGCATGGAGGTAGAGGACATTCTGGTAGGGGGAGGTGATGTAAATGGGAAAGGTTCGTATGTGGACTGGTCATGGGTGGGGGTTGGGAGATCGGATGTTGAGTGGTGGGAGGGGGTTGAGGTTGTTGTGACGGATGCCTCCTCTCCGCATTCCTGCGTCTGGGGAGGCACACCTTGCTTAATCACACTGTTCAGTGCAGATTGTTGTTCGGAGAACATTCCGATCAGCAAGTCTATTTTATTTTCAATAAGATTTTGACTGCTGAAGGAGGGTTCAGGTTGGGTTTGTGTATCTTGGTGTTTCTTATGAAGGAATAGTTTCACAAATGGTGTAGAAATATCAGTGACCAATCAGTGACGGGAGTGTCTGTCGTTGTTGTAACAAACACTATATTATTGTTATTCAGGCACTGGTCGATCATGGTATGCACTATGAAATTCGTCATCCGTTTAATGTCTCTGGTTGTGTTTCTCGTTTTTCTAGAGTCTGATATGTTTAAAACAATACTGTGAGCGTTATCGATCTCATCAGGGCTATACAATTTCCTGATCTGATCACACAGGACCATCCGTGCCCATGCTTTTTTCGTTGCAATGAAGCACAGGATGGTGTTCAGCACTATTGTGATATTGCCTATCTGATAAATGGCTTTTCTGTTTGTGTTCATTTCACTGTCGTCACTGTTTTCACTGGAGGGGTTGCTGTGGTTGCTAAGGCTGCTAAAACACCCTTTGCCCTGGGCGGGGGGCAACCTTTACCCTGGTTGCCGTTGGGGTGCCCATCACTGTGGGCAGGGGGGCAGCTTTGACCCGCGCTGCCAAGGGGCTCGTTTCCTTGGGCAGAGGTCCCATTAACTTAGGAAGGGGGCACGATACCCTGGGCCAAGGGTCCCCTTTCACTCTGGGGGTTAGAGCTCGAGCTAGCTGCTCAAGAAAGCACCAGGGAAGCTCCCTGGCTGGCCCCCGTTGACCTGGGGAGGGTGGTCAGATTTCCCTCTGACTGTGCGGGACCACAAGGTGTCATGGTTTGCTGAGTTGTTTGGCGGCGGTGGAGAGGAGGCAAAAACACGTCCGTTCACCACGGCGGCTAGACTCTAGACTCAGTAAGACAGAGAAAGGAAGAGAATGAGAGAGTAAGAGAGAGAGAGAAAGGGGGGAAGGAGGAAGAGAGAGAGAGAGAGATAAGGGAGAGGGAGAGGGGGGGGAAGAGAGAGAGAGAGAGATAGAGAGAGATAAGGGAGAGTGAGAGAAAGGCAGAAAGAAGGGATGAATTAAAGAACGAGACAGTAACGGGCATTGCCATTACTTAGACCACAGATAGTGAGAGAATAGAGATAGAAAGGAAAATAATGGGGAGAAAGATAGTATATCAAAGAAAAGAGATGAGCAGAAGCTGTGAGAGAAAATTAGAACGAGAGACATTGTTCGCATATCTTTTGATTGATCTCTCACAATCTATCTGTCGATCTATTTCCGTCTGCATATCCATCTGTTTTTTTGTTTGTTTGTTTTGATTATATAATCAAATACTCACCAGCTGTCTAATGCAATATTTATTTATCTATATATCTTTCCGTTTGACTATCTATTCGTTCCCTTATCTCTATTTCATCTACCTCTTTCACTTTGCTTATTCTATCCTCCTCTCTCTATTCGTCTAACTCTATCGATCTGCCTGTCTATTTATGTTTTTATTTACCTCTACCTCTTTCTATCTATCTATCTATCTATCTATCTATCTATCTATCTATCTATTCATCTATCTATTATTCTGTCTTGTTCTCTCTATATATACATGCCCATCTATTAACTATCATTCTATCTGTCTATCTGCCTACCTATCTATCTATCTATTTATCTACCTATCTACTTAGCAACCTATCTATCTAATGATCTTGCTAGCTAGTTATTTCTATATGCATTTCACTCAGGCAAACACCTATACCATGAGAACGTAAACAACACATATTCAAAGCCCTTTCTTTCCTTTGTGTTTACGCCCTGCAGTGGTGCCATCTAGCGTCACAGATTGCTTCGTTATCGTTACTGTTTATTCCAAAGTCCTTTCTCGATTGTCTGCTTGGGTTGAACATGTCCTAGGAATATCTCATGTGGCTAAGACTATGCTATGAGGACAAAGCCATTTTTAAAGAATTCACAAGGTCCAGGGTAGACTTGGCGTTATGATGATGTCCTAATAGTCATCAATGTAGTTTATAAGAACAAAATTACCATGAGTATCAAATATAAGGATTTGTTATAGTGTGCAATATTGATTTTTTATAACTGTCATTACTTTCAGTATTAGTATCCATACTCTTGCAGCTGGAATTAATACGGGCAATTGCGCTTTTGAAAGATTTGATTGCTGAAATCTATTCGTCCCATGTTGATTTCCACGTAATCAAAGCACCATGAATAACATCCCACTGCCTGTTCATGGAATGTTTAGGCTTATATTTTGTGAAACAAAAGTATCAACATATATTGGTTATTTGAATGGTATAGTTAACGATTACATATATGTACACATTAAAACACACACGAACAAACACACACGCTT
Source organism: Penaeus japonicus (assembly GCF_977035675.1). Lineage (NCBI taxonomy): Eukaryota > Metazoa > Arthropoda > Malacostraca > Decapoda > Penaeidae > Penaeus > Penaeus japonicus. Next base: position 5,327,162 of record NW_028234427.1, on the reverse strand, counting down.
TCCCAAAGCAAGGGACCTGCTTTTGGAAACACCTCTAGATTAATATAAGAGAATTCAACTTTTATGAAAGAACTAAATTGTACCATTTATTTTATCTTACAACAGACCTAAAGCAAAGAAA
>NW_028234427.1:5319541-5322041 GCF_977035675.1 Penaeus japonicus | reverse complement strand
GGGGAGACGAGGGGAAGAAAGAGAGATGGGGTGGGGAGATGAGGGGGAGAAAGAGAGATGGAGAAGGGGAGACGAGGGGAAGAAAGAGAGATGGGGTGGGGAGATGAAGGGGAGAAAGAAAGATGGGGGGGGGAGACGAGGGGAAGAAAGAGAGATGGGGTGGGGAGACGAGGGGAAGGGGAGAAAGAGAGATGGGGGGGAGACGAGGGGAAGGGGAGGGGGCGAGTAGGAGAGATGGGGGGGGAGACGAGGGGAAGGGGAGACGAGGGGAAGGGGAGGAGGGCGAGTAGGAGAGATGGGGGGAGACGAGGGGAAGGGGAGATGGAGAGTGGGGAGAAGGAAGAGGGGAGAAGTGAAAAAGGAAAGGGAAGCTGCATTCCTTTCATAGAGGCACAGAAAGATGCCCAGTTAATATCAGGTCGTCGTCACAAGGGAATCTCCTCTCTTTGATTGCTTACGAATTTCCTAATGGCTGTTTTTTTTTTTTTTTATCATATTTTGTGGAGTGTTTTCAGTTTTTATTTTTTTATCTATTTTATTATTATTATTATTATTATTATTTTACAGTATGTAATATATTTGGATTTTCAGTTTTTATTTTTTTATCTCTTTTATTATCATTATTATTTTTTTTACAGTATGTAATATATTTGGATTTTCTTCCTTGTAAAAGAGAAGTGCATCCCTCTCGCCTCCTCCTTCAATAGGGGGAAGACACCAAGCCAACCCAAAAGCGGTTTATAGTATGCCTTCCATTATCTGACCCGCTCTGCCCTAAGCCCTCCCTCGACTTCAACCTCCTCCTCCTCCTCCTCCTCCTCCTCCTCCCTCTCCTCCTCCTCCTCCCTCTCCTCCTCCTCCTCCTCCCTCTTCCTCCTCCTCCTCCCTCTCCTCCTCCTCCTTCTCCTCCTCCTCCTCCTCCTCCTCCCTCTTCCTCCTCCTCCTCCCTCTCCTCCTCCTCCTCCTCCCTCTCCTCCTCCTCCTCCTCCCTCTTCCTCCTCCTCCTCCCTCCTCCTCCTCCTCCTCCTCCTCTCCTCCTCCCCCTTCCTCCTCCTCCTCCTCCCTCTCCTCCTCCTCCTCCTGCTCTTCCTCCTCCTCCTCCTTCCTCTCCTCCTCCTCCTCCCCCTCCTCCTCCTCCCTCTCCTCCTCCTCCTCCTCCCTCTCCCCTCCTCCTCCTCCCTCTCCTCCTCCTCCTCCTCCTCCTCCTCCTCCTCCTCCTCCTCCTCCTTCCCCGAACACTTGAGGCTCGGCGACCGCAGTTTCCTCAAGTCCCCCGGTGATCTCCGTGTCTTAAAATAGCGGATTTAAAGATTGAAGACCAAGATGCTGTGAGCTGGGATGCGCACTGACGGCGACTGACCTTACTCCTCCTCTTCTCTCTCTCTCTCTCTCCTTTACTCCCCCCTTCCTCCCCCCCTGCCCCCACCTCCCAACCCCCTTCCCTCCCCGTTTGATTGAGTTTCGATCAATTTTTGACATGTCCTTTTCTATTGTGATGAGCAATGAGTGAATTGATAATGGGTTAATAAAGGAGAAAATGATACGTAAGAAAATGTTACTCATGAAGTATGCCTAAACCTAAAGAAAAAATAAGACGAAATCCCCGCTCGATATTGCAGTCCCACACGGCCACACATCCATATAACGATAATAGGCAGCCACTTAATGATATTCCACATAAACCCAGCACGCTAATCCTCCTACCATCCTTACCCCCCTATCCTACCCTCCTACCCCTCTCCTCTCCTCCCTCATCCCTACCCCACACAACTCTCTTCCTCCTCCTCCTCCTCTTCTTCTTCTTCTTCCTCCTCCTCTTCTTCTTCTTCTTCCTCCTCCTCCTCCTCTTCTTCTTCTTCTTCCTCCTCCTCCTCCTCCTCCTTCCTAACCTCCTACTCGCTGGTCCTATTCCTGATACCCTCCTCCTCCTCCTCCTCCTCCTCCTCCTCCTCCTCCTCCTCCTCCTCCTCCTCCTCCTCCTCCTCCTCCTCCTCCTCCTCCTCCTCCTCCTCCTCCTCCTCCTCCTCCCTCCAACTTTACTTCCCCTCCCCTCCCCTCCCTTATCTCCCAACAAATCTTCCCGCCTCTCCGCCACTCCCCTCACCCCCCAACAACACCCCCACCTCGCGTCCCATCCCCCACCCCCTGTCCCATCCCCCCACCTCTCCTCTCCTCCCCTCACCCCCACCAAGCCTTCCCCTCCCTTCCCTCCCTAACCCTCAACAAACCCTCCCCACCCCCCCACACCCCCACACCCCCTTTCTCCATCCTCCCTTCCGTTCTCCTTCCCCCCTCTCTCCATCCATCCTCCCTCCGCCTCCTTCTCCCCCCCACCCCCTCACCCCACCCCCGTTCTCCCTCCTCCCTCTCTCCCTCCACCCTCCCTCCGCCTCCTTTTCCCCCCACCCCACCCCCGTTCTCCCTCCTCCCTCTCTCCCTCCACTCTCCCTCCGCCTCCTTTCCCCCCCCCCCCATCCCACCCCCGTTCTCCCTCCTCCCT
>NW_028234427.1:5307041-5312041 GCF_977035675.1 Penaeus japonicus | reverse complement strand
GATATAAGTAACCATAGCAACAATAACAAGAATATCAATAATTATCAACAATGATTATGGTAATGATAGAAATGACAATGATAATAATAGTTATGATAACGGTGATAATGATTATAATGATTATGATGATGGTGATAATATCATTATCACCGTGATAATTATCTCAATGATAATGAACTAATTATGATATTCAAAACTACAACAATAAGAATGATATTAAGGATAATGAAAATAATGATAATATTAATGATAATGATATTGATAACTGTGATATGATAATAATGATAAAAACGATGAAAATAGTGACGATGATCATGATGAAAATAATTGTGATGCAAATGATATGAAAATACATAATAAGAGTAATGTTGATGATAATAACAATAATAATAATAGATTATGATAGAAATGATAATAAGAAGGGTTAACAATGATTATTATGACGATATTAATGCCTAAAATGATAATGATGCTGATAATAAGGACAACGCTACCAGTAATGAAAAATATGTACATTATTAACTCTTAGGTGGATGATATAACTACAAATTTGTCTCCATCACATTAATTTTCCCGACTCTCCATCTTCATCTGTTACCGCGTCTCTCACATTTTTTTAAAAATATGTTTTATGGCCTTCATGAGACTGCATGACATCAATCCTCATTAAGCCACAGGGTCTTTTATCTATATCTATATCCCTGAAGCAGAAGAGATACAGCAGCACTATCCTATCAGCTTTATACCGCTGTAATTACTTCACTCTAAGCACCGTCATTAAGGCTCATTATGGTTCTTCCTCAAAATGGGACTCTTGTTACGTGTGTTATCTCCTATTTTGTAATGAGACGTGGCTTGTTGACGGCATTTGGCCCTCACTAATGAGAAACACGACCGTGGCGCCGCGCCAGGGTCTTAGTTCTTTGCAATGAAAGGAATACTGTTTCTTTCATTGTTTGTTTGTTTGTTCGTTTGTTTGTTCGTTTTTTTTTTTTTTTTACTTTCTGATACATGGATGTATATGTCCATAGGAGAACATGGATTTTGATTTTAAAAGAGGCACGTGGATACGCGAAGCTAAACACATGTACACACTGATAGATAGATAGATAGATAGAGATGAAGATATACATATGTGTTTAGAGGAGGGGGATGTGCTTGTGTGTCCGTGTGTGTGTGATATATATATATATATATATATATATATATATATATATATATATATATATATATATATACATATATATACATATATATATATACATATAGATATATATATATATATATATATATATATAATACATATATATATATATATATTATATATATATATTTATGTGTGTGTGTGTGTGTGTGTGTGTGTGTGTGTGTGTGTGTGTGTGTGTGTGTGTGTGTGTAATGGTTATATTACATCTAACCGTACAGTTCATATTCCATATTCTTTCTACCTATCTCATATATCCATTTATAGTTACCTAATAACTAGCTCTTATATCTCTCAACACACAATGTTTTTACATGTATCATTCATCTTTTATGTATATCTACATTTACATATCTATATCTATCCAATCCATCTACGAGACTAACCGACTATTCCACATAGGGTGATCTTGAGAAAGAAAATCGAACAGTCACATAGAACAAGGAAGCAATATTATGGATTCACTTCGCACTTAAGTTACTGTGTGTGTGTGTGTGTGTGTGTGTGTGTGTGTGTGTGTGTGTGTGTGTGTGTGTGTGTGTGTGTGTGTGTGTAATGGAGGGAGAGAGAGAGAGAGAGAGAGAGAGAGAGAGAGAGAGAGAGAGAGATCGGGGGGTGGGGGGAGTCCAGCATATACAAAGTAAATAGATTGACAATGGACAGTGAAAGGCGGAGTGCCGTAGCTCAAGTGGCACCCCAGGAGCGACGGAAGGGTTAAATCCTCGACCAGGAGTGACTCTTCGCTTGCCCTGACACAGAGAGACGTGATAATTGAGCAACTCTTGAAAGCAGGTGATGTCAGGTCGGAAGGCTGGGAAGGAGGGAGGGAGGGAAGGGGGCTGGGAGGGAAGAGGGAGGGAGGGAGGGAGGGAGGGAGGGAGGGAGGGAGGGAGGGAGGGAGGGAGGGAGGGAGGGAGGGAGGGAGGGAGGGAGGGAGGGAGGGAGGGGGGGGGGAGGGAGGGAGGGAGGGAGGGAGGGAGGGAGAGAGGGAGGGAGGGAGGGGGAGAGGGAGGAGAGAGAGAGAGAGGGAGAGAGAGAGAGAGAGAGAGAGAGAGAGAGAGAGAGAGAGAGACAGACAGACAGACAGACAGACAGACAGACAACGTAAGACAGATATAGATAGCTGCATCCAGACAGAAATACACACACAGATAAAGACAGACAAACAAATTAATCTACAAAAAGAGAGAGAACTCGTCACAAAGTGCCTCTAAATGGTGGTTCCCTTGACATATGAGACCAAGGGTCCTAATGGCGCCGATAACGTCAATTCCTAGATGAACGAAACCCAGCTGAAGGTTGTGTTCATTCATGTTTCTATATATTTATTAATGCTTTGACCTCTATTGATAAAAGTGATAAAATATATAGGCAATTGTGATAAAAACTACATAATTATGATTCGAGTGTCGTTTGCACGTACAAAAAGCAAAAGGGATCATGAAAAATTCCATAATTCCCTGTGTAATCAACGCAATTCCTATAAAGATGAAATAACAAAATGTCAGTTACATAAATTGCATTGTGGAATCTTTCATTCTTATTAACACATTTTTTTTTATAGACTCGTCACAATGTACGTTCTAATATCCATACATACATTTTCCTCATTGTAATTTCTTCGTCTTATTAATCGAGAAGAATTGTCTGTCCTTAATGTCTTTAATTATCCCTGAATATGATATTCTCCAAGTACTTATAAAAGCACATTATGTATCTAAGTATGTTTATGTTGTCCTATCTTTCTGACGGAGTTTATGTCAATATTTCGTCGTTGGAGAGTTCAGTAATGAAACTTATTACTGTTATTAATCTCCATGTAAAAGGTAATTTGTGTTTTTGATGTTTTTTTATGAGAAAACAGGATTTTTTTTTCAGTAGATACCTATATGATGATTATGTTGTAGTTGTTAATATTGTCCTCATTATTGGTATTGTTGTTGACATCATCCTTATCATTACCGTTTTTGTTATCATTATTATCAAAATCAATATAATTTTCCTATCACTATTATCATTATCATTATTATCATTTTTATCATTAGTATTATCATCATTATTTTCATTATGATCATCTTTGTCAGCATTAGCATTATCATCATTATCATCCTATCATCATTATCATTATCATTACAATTATTGTTATTATTATTATTATCATCATCATTATCAATATCATCATTCTCTCCGGACAAGCAATTGTTTGAAACTACCACCGATAGCGCTCAGCGGTAAACCACGGACAAACAGTATTTTTATTGCTTATTAAATAAAGGGTAATTGAATACTTCCCACAAGGCACATGGTAAGACACATTTTGTCTTGCCGTAGCTGATTTGGAGAGAAAAATACGATCAGAAGTTAAGTTTATATCTCTCAGCCCGACATTTTGGGAAACACCGCATTAAAAAAAATAAATAGATACAGAGATCGTACCAGTGAAAAAAAAAAAAAATAAATAAATAAAAATAAAAAAAACAGAAGAGGGATTCACCGCCATAGATTTACACTCTATCTCGCAATTCTAGTGTGAAGATCACTGTATTATCGAGACGTTTTAGCTTAGCACACGAGCTGATGCACACTCCACCAGGATAGACCCGACACTCCACTCCACTCCACTCCACTTCCCAGTTCCACATTTCACTTTCCAGTCCACCACTCAGCGTTCCCAACCACCATTCCCGACGCCCGTACGCGAAACACATGCCTATGTTGGCAAGAGACATGTGTGTCCGGATATTTGAGTCGAATCTATGTGGTGAACTTAGAATGGAGGGAACTGTATGTACGGAGACATGTGTGTATGTGTGCGTGTATATATGTATACATGGATATGTTTGAGTATGTAGAATATAGTAATCTTTGAAAATAAGTATGGTACTATTTATGAGTAACTAAATCTAGCAACAGTGAGCGGTCGCTCGTGCATAGAATCAATCAGTGTGTTATTGACGTTTATCGAGGTTCTCATTGGGAATAGTTAATTTGTGTCAGATTTTTTAAGCGTCGCTCACATTTACGTCGCTCCCAACACTCTAACTGAAACAAACTAGCAACAACACTGTACTGCACTATTAATTTCATTACTATTATCATTATCATCATTATCACTAAATTATATTTATTATTATTATTATCATCTTTATTGTTATTATAATCATTATTATCATAATTACTATTATTATCATTATGATCATCATCATTATCATCATTATGATTACAGTTATTATCATCATCAACATAATTATTATTATCATTATCATTACTATCATTATTATAATCCTCAGTATCATCTTTATCATTACTATCATATTACGATCATTATCACTACTATTATAATCATTATTACAACATTCAATACCATCATCATTGTTACTAATTCTTTTTTAATCCTTATCATAATTATTCTATTGGTTTATGATAATGACGATAATCATAATTCATAGGTAACACTAATCACCTTTATAATCAATTTTATTATAATAATGATGATGCAGCAGCAACGATAATAATGATAACGATAATAATGAAAATTATAATCATAGCAATAATGATGATATTATTAATGAATGTGATAATTACCTTTATTATTATTATTATTATCATTATCATTATCTCATTTGCATCAATATCGTCATTATCATAATTATTTCTTTGTTTATCATTATCATTATCATACTTATTCTTAATATCATTTGTACTTATTGTTGTATCAATTGTTGTTAGTATCATTATCCTTATTATCATTATTATCATTATTATCATTATCATCATTATTACCATTATTACTATT
>NW_028234427.1:5297041-5299541 GCF_977035675.1 Penaeus japonicus | reverse complement strand
GGAATCGGGCAGGACTGTTTCACACGCCATAATTTTCTTCAGAAGTGCTAGGGCGTAAAAGGGGGAGGGAGGGGGAGGGGGGGAGGGAGGAAGGTAGATGAAGTAAAGAGGGGGGAGGGCCGAGGGTAGATGGAGGAGGTAGATAATAAAGAGATGAAAAAAGAGGAGGGAGATGGAGGGAGTGATAGACGTAGTAATGAAGTGGATGAGGGGTGAGGGAGGAGGGTAATGACGTAGCTTACCGAAAGAAGTGGGGTGGGTATGAGAGTCGAACGGAAGGTAAAGAGGAAAGAGGGGGGGAGGGAGGAGTCTAAATAAAACAAAGAGGTAGGAGAAGGTGAGTGAAGAGGGCAGGCAGACTAAAAATGGAGGAGGGGGTGAGGGAGGAGGGTAGACGAAGTAATGGGGAAATGGGGGAGGGGGGAGGACAGACGGAGTAATGAGGGAGGAGAGTAGACGGTGAGGAAGAGGGAAGGGTGGATGAAGGCAGATGGAGTAAAGCGGGAGGAGTGTAAAGAGGGAGTGGGAAGGTGAGGTGGTAGACGGAGTAAAGATGGTAGATGGGGAGGGGGCGGAGAGCAGACGGAGGAATGAGGGGGGAGAGGGGGAAGGGGAGGAGGGCAGACGGATTAAATAGGGGGTAGCAGGATAGACTGAGTAAAGAGGAGGGAGGGGGAGGGGGAGGGAGGAGGGCAGACGGAGTAAAGAGGAGGGAGGGGAGGGGGAGAGAGGAGGGCAGACGGAGTATAGGGTCGACCTGCATGTCGGGAATCCCAATTCCATCGGCGTTTTATTCTTGTTCACTTAAATAATCTTTTAATATCCACTTTCATGAACACAGATTTGGGGAAAAAAATGAGTGCTTAGTGTTTAGACCGTTTTATTTGTTGTTATTATCATTTTTTTGTTCTTTTCATCAATGTTTTTTTTTTCAGAAAATGATGACCGCGCGTTGATGTATACAGAATGATAACCAAGGAAGCGTAGCAAATGACAATGAACTACAAAGATGAAAATAATAATAATAATAATAATAATAAAAATAATAATAATAATAATAATAGAATAACATGAAACAAGTCGATCGACAGCCATGCAAATACATACGATCACGAATGCAGAGAAACACACAAACACACACTCGATATAAAGATAAAGACTCCCTGTAAAATCGCGCGACTACACGCATGCCCGTTCGCAAGAGACAAAAAAAAAAGAAGAAAAAAAAAATACACAACACCAAGGAAGAATCGCTTTTGGAAATGAATTTATCGTAACACGCCTACAAACATATTTCCCTCTGTACCCATATATATATATAATATATATATAATATATATATATAATAAATATATATATATATAAATATATTATATAAATATAATATGTATATATATATATATATACATATAAATATATATATATATATATATAATATATATATATATATATATAAAACATATAAAATATATATATATATAATATAATATATATATATATATATACATATAATATATATATAATAACACATATATATACATATACACATATATACTGTATATGTATAAACACACACACACACACCCACCAACACAAACACACACACCCACACACATAAAAATATATATATATATATATATATATATATATATATATATATAATATATATATATATAAATATATAAATATATATATAATATATATATTATATATATTATATATGTGTGTGTGGGTGTGTGTGTGTGTGTTGTGTGTGTTGTGTGGTGTGTGTGGTTGTGTGTGTGTGTGTGTGTGTGTGAGTGTGTTTTATACATATACAGTAATATTGTATATATGTATAAAATATGTGTGTGTATATAATATATATATATATATATATATATATATAAATATATATATATAAATATATATATGTATATATATAATATATATAATATATATATATAAAATATAATATGCATATATATATATACATCTATATATAATATATATATATATATAATATATATTTAAATATATAATATATAGTAATATATACATATTTATATACATTATATATATTTATATTTATATATATATTATACATTTATATATATATATGATAAATATATATAATATATATATAATAATATAAATAAAATAATATAATAATAATATTATAATATTACTACAAATATAAAACACGCACACACACACACACAAATACACACATGCAAACCTATCCCAGACACCAAGCCCCATCCCTGGAGACCCATTATCTGACCACCTCGTGAAGGAAAATCGTATTTATCACACACATTAACCCTCGTTTTAAATCCCCGCGAAACCACAGGAGACAAATAAGCCTTGACAAAATCTGCATTCCACGTCACAACGTACTATAACACCCGAAATCGTATCGCAATGCATCTGTGCGTGCATGCGTGCGTGTGTGTGTGTGTGTGTGTGCGTGCGTGCGTGCTTGTGTGCGTGAGTATGAGTCGACAGGGAGCATCGAGGG
>NW_028234427.1:5293137-5296941 GCF_977035675.1 Penaeus japonicus | reverse complement strand
ATAAAAATGTGGGACACAACCCACAGAAAAAATAGAAGAGAGGAGGTGGTGGTAGCCCGACTCGGGGTCAACGCCACACGATACACCCACCTGACTCCTTACATAGAAAAAAGCTTACCTCCACAGTGTGGCTATTGCAATAGCATTATGTCAATACCACACATCCTGACAGCATGCCACCAGTACAAAGATCCAAGACAAGAAATAAAAAATTATCTACAAATCAAAAATATAGAATTCAGTATCAAAAATTTACTATCTGACAATGAAAGAATAATTAGTAAAGTAATCACTTTTCTAAAGGAGACAAAACTTTATGACCTTCTCTAGATTGATAAGATAAAATGGAACCATTGGCTTAATGACCTTGGCTGTGCCGCTGGTTGATAGCCAATAAATCCAACAAAGAAAGAAAAGAATGTTTCGGCAGCAGATGGCCTCTTGCACATGAGTTCTTAGCTCGGCAACGCGCTGCTCACAACCTGTGCCCTTTTGGCACTTGTTGTCTTTATTAGAATTTTTATTGTGAATTTGATTGTTTTTAAAGGGTTGCGGCCATAGATAAATTCATGGCCAGGCCAAAGAGAATATTTTGGATATGGAAGGAGGAGAGACCTTTTTGTTTTGAATACATATAATAATAAACTTTGATCGGAACTATTTCTTTTTATATCTTTTAAGTGTATCTTTTAAGACAATCGGTAAAACCCTGTAATAAGAATGTTTGCCTGACTCTAGCCACGCCTGCTTGGCAATGTCCTGTGTAGGAACTCTATTTCTTCCACATACAGACTGACATACACTCATACACATATATAACATACACTTTACACGTCTTCTACTGTCTCGCATAGACACGGGTGCTGATCCCTTATCAGCTGGTGGCAGCCCACCCCTACACAGGACAGGATTCCCGTTACCTTAGATTCAATCGGGAATTTACTTTGGGGCAAGGGAATATCTCGGGGAATCACTACAAGAGAACACTACTAGAGAATGTGTTGGATTGCGAAGCACTGAACACAAGTTTCCATAATTCTTAGCTATCTGTTGATCCTCGTTGTTTCCATCCTCAGAGGGCATTTTGGACGATCTCCTAATAATGTTTTCCTTTTCTAATAACCATGTCAACTTGATGTTGACTTTTCTCTCCATGAGTTGCAGATGGCGAGGGAAATTGATCTGTAGTTTCTGGTTATGCATCCATCCTTAACTGATATGTATATAATTATGGCAATTAGCAATAATAATGATAATGATAATGACAACTAGAACATTAATAATGGTAATAATAATCATGATGATAATAATAATAGTAACAATAATGATGATGATAAATGAACAATGAAATGGTAATATTGATAATAATCACTGTGATAATAACGGTGATGATAATAACAATAATAATAATGATAATGGTATTGCTAACAAAAATAGCAACAATAATGAGCATAATGATAATGATAATAAAAATGATTATGATAGAAACAACAACTATTATCATAAATATATAGGTAAGCGCCGAATGATAGTGAATAGATATACACTAAGAAGACATACGGTTACGAATAAAAGATTGAAAATGAAAAAAAACGTTCACAATAAATGAAACAAATATAAATAAATAAACAAATAAATATAAATAAACATATAAATATAAATAAATATAAATAAACAGAAATAAACGAATTCCCATCAAAACGACACGGATAATATACTAAAAGTTCTATTCATACCAACAGTTACTTTACCCCCTGGGCTCGCACCTACCCTGGAAAGTACTCATACACCCCAAGGGATTCACGCCCGCTGGTTCCAGTGATCTGAAGACAACAATCAAGCAGGGACTCATTCATTCTTGCCATAAGCATTATAACAATTTGTTTCACCACACTTGAGCAGTTTGATTATGATTTAGAGAAGTTAAAATTTAAAACATTGGGCATATTACTTAAACTTTGATCTTGTAATGTAGTTTAATAACCTGTACAATATATCACACTATCAGTGCAGTGCACTAAACATAAACTGAATGGGAGTAAAGAAGTATTAGTGTAGACAGCAGTATGGGGAAATCGTTTATATTTTTTGGAAATGGCAGGTTTTATCCTTTCCGAATGGTGAGAGATTTCGTAAGAGCCAATAAAGAGGGAAACTAGGAACTCCATATATCTGCCTTTTTAAAGTCGGTAACCATGATTTTTTTCTTTGGGTATGGTCCATTATGTAAGATTAGGAAGACTGCATGATACTTTGAGATAACCATCCTAGTGTCTATTAGTCATTTGTGAGAGTTGGAAATGTAGTTTGGAGAAGAGAAGATGCCATAACGGAACACACTCAATTGACATAATTTTGAGAATCATCTGTGGAATTATTGAAGATCTTGAGAATATCCTGCATTACGAGTTTACCCAAAGAAGGATACCCAGAACATTTTGACATTGGAAATTTCAGTATTGATAGGTATAACCCTTTACCTCAAGTAGAACATGACCAAATTCTTGACATCGGATAATTAAGGAATAATTGAAATTGCAAGAGTTCGGGGTTATTCCACTGATAAAATTTTAATCTTTGAGCATTTTCTTTTCCTTAACAAAGGATAGAGTACATAAAATAGTCCATAAGATCCAGACCTTACACAGTAATTGGTTTTATGCTCCATACTCATACAATAGGTCACTGGTTCTCAAACTGTGTGCCGCCACTCTCGAGCGCCAAGGGCAGTAACTGGGGGGGGGGGGGTAAAACAAAGATTTAGATACAAGATTTAGTTTATTCATTTTTTGTGTCACTAAGTGAATGAAAATAGTTTAGATTCCGTGTCACATACACCTTCCGAATAGTATCTTACCACATAAATTCAGCGAGTTTAGGGTGCCATCACTGAAAAAAAAAGTTTGACAACCATTGCTTTAGATGCGGCTGCTTCAAGTTCTTTGAAAGTCTTTGAAGAGTTTATTCATCATTTGAATTTAAGTAGAATCATATCCTTGTCAAAGAATACATGAAGAGCTGTTATAGTTGCATCAATTCTGGATGGGGGCACAAGCGTATGGGAAAAATCCCATTTAAACATTAGAGCTACCATATCTTGCAATTTATAACATGTTAATGGAATTTAGTGGGGAAAATAACACATGCGAGGTATAACATCCCTTGCCTATAGTCGAACCCTCAGATTACCAGTAATGCTGTACCGGAGAAGAGGGTTTGGGCAACAAATATTATCAAAGGGACCGTAACTATAAAAGGGAATCTCACCATCTTAAAAGGTCAGGCTTGCGGCCGTTAGTCTTTTATTTGAAGTTTCATGCCTAAGTAAGTAGCTTATTTACATAGTATAGGAATGGTAAAGGTTCTCCAAGACACTGGTGAAAATCTGGCTATGGTGCGCAATAGGATGGGGAGAGGAGAGACCACCATATTGCTCATAGGGATCATTAAAGTATTTGTTTTTCCTCCGTCTGTTAGGGAAGGTACCACTTACCTTGAATGTTGAAAATAAGATAGTTTGATCTGTTTAATAGTTTGACGTCGATGGAGACTAAATACATTGTGGTTTGATAGTTGATAAAAGTCACAGACTACAGATGTGGGGCTGTTTCCACTGGTTAAGTCGGATCATGTCCTTGTTGTGGCAATAGGACTTTAGATCCACACATAGTTGTAATGACAAGGGGCTGTAACGGCCCTGATGCATTACCTCTTACCAATAAGAGTATTTGAAGAGAAAGGGCAACTGAACGAAACGATTATGATGAATGTGCGGTTTTATCTCCTGCCTGTTCTTACTTAGTT
>NW_028234427.1:5283137-5288137 GCF_977035675.1 Penaeus japonicus | reverse complement strand
CAACAGACAAGGACATTCAGTCCTGCGAAGCATACCTATTCGAACAAAGGCAGGTAATGAAACGCCCACCGCTACACCGGGGGAAGGTCCAGCTCCCCCAAAGTAGGGGGAAACGACATCAACTATCTAACAACAGTAGGTAATGTAGACATGCAAAGAAATAATTTATTTGAGACTCTCATGTTGCTAAATATACAGGGATTATATCCAAAAAGTAACCAGACAAAACCTACATATCTAGAGGACATGGCAAAGATCAACAATTATTCAATGATAGCTCTGACAGAAACTCATCTGAATGAAGACATAAAAAAGGAAGAAATTAAATTTGATAACTATGAGTTAATAAGGAAAGATAGAAATAAGAGAAGAAGAGGAGGAGTAGCTCTTTATATCAGGAAAGAATTAGCAACTAGAATGGATACTGTAATAGAATACTCTAATAATACAGTAGAAATACTAGGGGTATTGGCAAAAGATACAAAAAAGCAATACATTATTTTATACAGACCTCCTGGAACAACAGAAACATCTTTCAATGAAGCACTAGGCATTATTAGTAATTACATTGTCAATACAAGGGAAATTGAAGCTATTATTATACTTGGCGATTTCAATTTCCCCTTTATCGATTGGGAAACAAAGAAAATAAAGATAGGAGCAAATGCCACTAAAGATGAAAAACAACAAGCGAGAATGCTTTTAGATTTTGAAGAAAATTTTTACCTTAACAAAATCATTAATATTCCAACAAGGGAAGAAAATATACTGGACCTTGTTTTCATTAGTATAGGGGAAGATGTACACAACATATCATCAACTTATACAGCCCAATCAGACCACAAAATAATTGAAATCAGCATGAATAAGTTAAATAATCAGAAAAGTAGTAAAAAACAGATAGCCAAAGCAGAAAAGAGTCTCAGATCTTTAAACTTTAGCCATAATCAAATAGATTGGAAAAAAATAAATGCAACACTAGAAAAGTCACTGAAAGATATTGACGTTCTCTTAACACCAAAAGATATACCAGAGAAGCTTTATAATGCATTTAAAGATGTCTGTAGAATGTTTGTCCCCCCAAAAAACAACAGAAACAAGAATATTATACCAAGAGATCGAAGGATCATGTTAAGAAACAAGAAAAATAAGGTTAACAAATTGAAAAAAACAACAGATCAGATCAAGAGAGAAAGGATCAAAGCAGAGATAAGGGTATTGGAAGATAAATTAAAACTGTCTATAAGTAACCAAAAAGCAGCCGAAGAAAAAAGAGCTGTGGAAGCTATAAAACAGAATGCAAAATATTTTTTCTCTTATGTAAACAACAGGTTAAAGAGAACAGAAATTGGGCCTCTTGAGAATAATGGTGCATTGGTAACTGATTCAAAGGAAATGGCTGAATTACTCAAATTGCAATATGAAGAAGTCTATAGTGTCCCAAGAATAGAAAAATTAATATCAGACCCACAGCAACATTTTAGTATTATTAGTAATGAAGATGAATGTCTCACTGACTTCATATTTGATGAAAAAGATATTCTTGAAGCAGTAAGTGAAATACCAACAAACTCTGCAGCTGGGCCAGATGAAATCCCAGCAATCTTTTTAAAAAACTGCAAAGAAACCATAGCAAAGCCACTGGTAACTTTGTGGAGGAAATCTTTGGACATGGGGACTATCCCCAGCTTACTGAAAGAGGGTACTATAATTCCAATATATAAAGGTGGAAACAAAGGCAACCAAAAATTATAGTCAGTAGCACTAACATCTCATATATAAAAATATTTGACAAGGTAGTGCGCACGTGAAAAAAATTGTTCAGTTCTTTAGAAAAAGAAAACAAGATAAACCCCGGGCAACATGGATTCAGAAGTGGTAGATATTGTTTATCACAGATCCTGACACGACATTCACTTCGAACACATACTAAGGGACCTAACTGAAAATAGAGAAGTTGACGTAATATATCTAGACTTTGCAAAAGCTTTTGACAAAGTAGATCACGGCATCCTGCTACATAAGATTAAAGACCTTGGAATCAGCGGGAAAGTTGGAAGATGAATTTACAACTTCGTAATAAATCGTAAACAAAAAGTACAAATTAATGGGCTTTACTCAAATGAAACGATTATTATGAGTGGGGTGCCACAAGGGTCCGTTCTTGGGCCCTTGTTATTCCTTATTATGATTGGTGACATTGATAATGGTGTGAAACACTCAAGAGTAACATCATTTGCAGATGATACAAGAATAAGTACACCCTTAGATATACAAGATAATGAAAACAAACTTAATGAGGATTTACATACCATCTGTAAGTGGGCATATGACAATAATATGAAATTCAATGCAGATAAATTTGAAATCATTAGATATAGTCCAATTTGGGAAATTTAAGAGCATGATCATATTTTGTCGAAGATGGTGTGAAGATTGAGGAGAAAAAAGTAGTAAAAGTCTAGGACTCTATATTAGTAATGACATGAGTTTCAGTAACCATATAAGGAGATTGTCAACAAAGGAAAAGTTATGAGTGATGGGTAATGAGGACTTTTAACACAAGAGACCCAGAACACCTTGTACCACTATGGAAAACATTAGTGACCACAAGATTAAATACCAGTGCCAAGTATGGAGCCCAAATCTTATAAAAGATATAATGTTGATAGAACAAGTCCAAAGAATCTTTACAACGGAAGTTAGATAATATGATGGGTCTAAACTATTGGGAATTCTGGGGACTAAAAAAGCGAGAAGACTAAGACTGTACTCACTACAAAGGCGGAGAAAGAGATACTTCATTATATATGTGTGGAAAATTATTGAAAACTTACACCAAATCCAAGACCTTTGAAGGAGGGGGAATTCAGGTAAGACATTCCCCAGGCAGGGAAGAACATTTCACGCTATCGCACTGGGATAAGTGCACAAACATGCCTGTTAAGAAAAATGCAAAAACTAAGTTTCCTAATAAACGGACCTAAATTGTTTAATCTTCTCTAGCATACCGAAGGATATAAGAACTTAAATCAGTGTAGTGTTGAAGTGTTTAAAAGAAAATTAGATAAATGGCTACACTCAGTACCAGATGAACCACCAACAATGTGGTAGTGAAAGAACGAGGGCTGAATCAAATTCCATCCCTCATCAAATTCAGTTGCTTGCAACTGACAAAAAACGGGCGGTCCCCCAGGATGGCCCTGGCATGAGCTAATAACAAGGCTCAAGCTGTAACTACCACCAAGTAACCAAGTAAGTATATATATATATATTTATATATATTCAAACGGACACAAATGATAATAACACATAAACACACACACAAACAACTATGCTCACACACATCGATACACATGACACCACACACACTCTCAACTTATATTATATATATATATATATATATCGCTCACCTTATATATATATATATATATATATATATATGTATATATACATATATATGTATAACTTTCAAATTAATATATATATAATATATATATATATATATATGTTCAACATTTATAATATATAATATATATATTCTATATCTATGTATATATATATATATATATATATATATATATATATATACATATATATGTATATATATATATATATATACATATATCTATATATATATATATATATATATCCTACATAAATATATGTATATATATATATATATACATACATATATATATATATATTTATCATGCAGCATATACCCCCTTCGTTATATTTATATATGTTTCATACATACTCCCTACATATATATATATATATATATATATATATATATATATATATATATATATAAATTACATATATATACACATATATGTCTACACACACCACAACACATGTGTCGTATATATATATGTATATATATATATATATATATATATATATATATATATTTATATATATATATGCATGTATATGTATATCTATATTTATCTATCTGTCTATCTATCTATATCTATATCTATATATAAATATATGTACACACACACGCACACACACACACACTCACACACACACACACACACACACACACACACACATATATATATATATATATATATATATATATATATATATATATATATATATATATATATATATATATACAAATATTTACCTCCCTGACCGGGACTCGAACCCGCGCCGTAAGATCGACAGGCACGGTTGATACCGTGTATATATTAAAATGCGTTACTGCATTCTACCATCTTCTCACACATATAACCTTGGTAACTTGATTTGGGACTTGAATTTGTGATTCCGTGGCTGCCGAGTGCCCGTGGGAGATGTTCGTGAAACCTCGCTATCACTGTTCTTTCAAGAACACATAGGTAATGTCCATGACATCTCATAAGGCGTCTGGTTGAACATCTCTTTTACGGGTCGTGTAGCTGAGCGGTATCAACCGTGCCTGTCGATCTTACGGCGCGGGTTCGAGTCCCGGTCAGGGAGGTAAATATTTGTATATATTAAAATGCGTTACTGCATTCTACCATCTTCTCATATATATATATATATTATATATATACATATACATACATATATATACACATATATGTCTATACACACACACACATACACACATGTATATATATATATATATATATATATGTATATATATATATATATATATATATATATATATGTATGTATATATATATGCATGTATATGTATATGTATATGTATATCTATCTATCTGTCTATCTATTTATCTATATCTATATCTATATATAAATATATGTACACACACACACACACACACACACACACATATATATATATATATATATATATATATATATATATATATATATAAACACACACACACGAATATTGAAGTCCAGTAGCCAGACATTCGCATTGTAAGGTAAGTTTGGAATGTTAACGAAAGTGAATCTAAGTCAACAATCAGCTGTAATAGGAGCTGGCGGAACCTAAAGCTTATTTTCCGTTAGACAATAATTTTATCTTTTTT
>NW_028234427.1:5278137-5280637 GCF_977035675.1 Penaeus japonicus | reverse complement strand
CACGGAGGTTACGTTTTCTTCTATATACATTACGAGGTAGAATTCTATTATTTTCCTTTTAAGTTCTTGTGATCTCTTTTTTATTTGTATCATTATCATCATTAGGGTTTCTCTTTTCTATCTTTTTTTCCCCTAATCACTCAGTTTCTTTTTTCCCAATACCTTTTGGAGATACTTGTATAATGAGCAAAAAGCTGTCATGGTTATTGTTAGACGCAGTAATGTTAGTATTATTGTTTTTATTTATTTTTTTGTTATAATTATCATCATCATTACTGTCACTATCGCCGTCATTATCCTCATTGCATCTTTATCAGCACCGATATTATTATCATTCTAATCCATGAGAGGATATCGCGGGAAAATCACAAATCAATATCTAAGAATTCCTTATTAAAACAACATCGCCGGAAGTAGGATCGGGAATTGGCCTGGCTGAGAAGCACGATCACTTAATGGTAAATTATACCATGAAGGACAAATGAGCTGAAACCCGCTGCACTGTGCATTGGGGACTTAATACTACTAAGATTTTTAGGAGACAAAAAAAAAAAAAAAAAAAAAAAAAAAAAGTAAACCACCTTTCCAAAATTGACAAATATATATTAAAAAAAAAGAGAGAAAGAAGAAAAAAAAGAAAAAACAAAACAAAACAAACCTATATATCTCTATAAATGCCATCACATTCTCTTTACAGACTTGTGTACTGAGAACAAGATTTCTAATATCTCAGAGTAAATCCATAGTTCAATATTACCCTAAGTTGATTTAATGAGCTGCAAGAACTGATCACCTTGGTGTTAATTCTGAGATCAGGTGGACTTCTCTTCGTGAATGAGGAATTTGTTGTTGCTATGATGAATCTAGTTGTTATTACTGTCCTTGTTATCATTATTACTTATGTTTTTTTTTTATCACTATCATCATCAGTAGCAACGTCATTATTACTGTCATGATCATAGAAATAGTTAATAATGACGGTAATTATTATAATGACATCAACGATAATAATGATAAGGACAATAATGATAATGATGTTAATTGCAATAATCACAGTAAGGATGATGATGATGATATGATTGATTATGTTAATGATAATGATTATGGTGATACTAATGACAGCAACAACATTAATGATAATGATAATAATAATGATGATAATGATAATAATGATAATAATAATAATAATAATGCTAGTAATAGTAATGATAGCAACAATGATAATACGTATAATGATAATAAAACAACAATGATGATCAAAATTATGATGAAATTGATAATCGCTAGTAACTACTAAATCCAATAATTGAATATCATTGCGTAATTGATCAACAGCAAGCTATAGTAGTGACAAAGACAATCCCTCAATATTGCTCTGTTAACTCGATAATAAATAATGTATTGATCCTCATCTCGCATAGTTGCTCTCTAAGTATCGTTAATAATGAATAATAATAATATTCGATAATGCATAATAAGCCACTACATAATACATACATACGCTGAATAATATGATGATTATCGACTGAAAATAAGGCACAAATGTTAATGATGATGATAATATATATATGATTCATCGCATGATCATACTACATAGTAATAAACAATAAAGGATAATCGGTATATTGGACTGATAATGAGGCATAATGATAATATATAATTGATGATAATGGAGTTTAATAGAGTTCGAAATTAAAGACAATATTATTGATGAATGATCAATACCCAATTTTGTTGCACTATATAATATAATCCGCATAACATAACACTCCATAATAGTATTGCTATAATACTGAAATGCATAATGATGATAATTTCCAATTAACTTAACCCCAGGCTGCGTTTTTTTCTTTTAATCAATCACTCTAACATCGCTCGGAATATTGCTGTGATAGTTAAAAGCATTGTCAGCAATCTACAGTCCCGATCCACTACACTGAAATTTTGTGAGCAAAAAGGAACTATGCCTTTGTTTTTTTGCGTCTTTCGCTCTCTCTTTTTTTTTTTTTTTTAAGGGTGTTGCTACTTATAATGATACACATGCCATTATTTGCACACTGCTTGTATAATATGATGTTATGATGGTGAGGCCGTGATGTTGATGCCATATATTCGATGATACTACCAATCCATTTTTATTTTATAGATAGATGACAGTGTTTTCTTACAACATGGTTTTATTCGTTGTTATATAATAGGTTTGTGGTGTTGATGGTCATGGTCTTTAGGTATGATACGGTCAATATGAACTATAATCTTAGCTATATGGGGATGATATGATGATTGTGTGTTGATGATCGTCGGTTTACTGTGGAAAATTAATACATTATTACTTATTCATTTTTTTGTTTGTTATTTATATAATGTCGTTTTCTATTTACTGTTGGCTGATTAATTATCAGTTTTCTCGTCTTTTTCAATTTTATCATAGTCTCTTTTACCTTTGTTTTGTATAAGACATCATTCTTTGAAGTTCATAATTATTTTCATAAGTATTTTT
>NW_028234427.1:5240022-5278037 GCF_977035675.1 Penaeus japonicus | reverse complement strand
CGTTTCTTTTAATTCTGCAATTTCCTGATCTTTAACTGCGAGCTGCTGATTAACACTGCTTGCACTGGAAACAATGTTAGTTACTGCTGAGGCGTAAGAAGTATTGGGTTTGCTTGTCAAACCTTCCACTTTCTTCTTGGCCTCACGGTAGCTAACATCGTGTTCTCTCATGTATGCTAATGTCTCAGTCTCCTTCTTCAGGTACTGCAATCAGCAGGCTGACTGATGGGGACCTCCACAGTTAGCACACTTGAGTGTCTTTTCCGTGCATTCAGTGGTATCGTGATCTCCAGTACATTAACCGCAAGTGAATTTGTTAGTATCCTTATCATTGCATCTTAATGAGGTGTGTCCAAATTTTTGGCATCTATTACACCGCATTGGCTTTTGAATGTAAGGTCGTACTTGAACAATCTCATATCCGATTTTTGACAGTACTTGGAATTTTATTTGAAGCAAAGGTCAAGAAACACAATCCGTCTTTGTTCGCGCATTCCCATCTTTCTTGGTCATGCAATTTACGTCCACAACGTTTTGGTCATTCATGGCATCAAGAATTTCGCTTTCTTCCATTGTCCTCAAATCCCTGTGAAAGATTACTCCCTTACAGGTATTTGGGCCAACAGGAATAGTTACTTTTACTGTAATGTCAATGAATCTGCGTCAGCTTAAGTAAATCGTTAACCTGAGACTTAAATTGCACTTTCACAAGAACGCTACCATCTGGCAACTTTCGGACAAAATCAAAACTGCCTCCACTTGACCATCAAGGACCTTCTTAATGATAAGGGGTTGACATTCTGCAAGGATTGATTTTCTTTCATGCAACGGATGTTCACGCACCTTGCGTTCTGGGGAGGGATATTAATGTGTCGTCTGGGTCGGTCATTGGTCGGGGTTCCATTACTGGTCAAAGTGGTCTTAGAATGGTTCTGAGTCGCCCCTCCTCCTTGGGGAGGAGGAAGGGTAGCCGGGGAGTCAATCATACTGGGTATCGGACCAGGTCCGAACCCTGGGCCAAAGCTCGTTGTCCTGAGGGGACTACCTTTTCCCTTAACTTTTGGATCAACCTAATCCCAATAGCTAAGAGAGGATAAAATAAAACAAGTCTTATCGTTAAGCGTCCTCACCCCCCCTTAGTGGAAGCCTGGTTGCGTTCTCCAGTACCAACTAAGGGATCGGAGTTGTGTGTAAGACACCTTCCAACCGCCGAACCTGCCTAGTGCGAGGGACGGTAAGTTGGTGCCCACCCCCCAAGCGAATACAGGAGCTCACAAGGAGACTCCCGTAGGCTCAGGAAAGTCACACAGAAGAATAGAAAAATTCAGGGAGAGAGAAAAGTTGCGCCCAAAGGACGCCCCAGACTACTGGGCCTCCCTACCCAGGGGTCAGCCCGTAAGGGCTACCCTGTGGTAGAAGAGAGCTGCGGGTCTGGGGTGGGGGCTGACTACTCCTACTTGTAGTCTCGTGTCACCTTCAAAATAAAGCACTGAAGGTGCAGGCAAAGCAGAAAAAACTGTAAGTACAGTACTTTACTTTAATTTTTTACTTTAGATAACAAAGAAACAACAAGATCTAGCGAGACTAGAAGCCCTGAGACAGGGTAGTTCCAGTGGCACCAGATTTTTTACTTATTGCTTCTATGTTTTTAAGAGCAGTGTGAGGCCAAAAGAGTCTCATACACGAGTGGCCCTCCTTGCTTGCTTGTTGGATTTATTGGCTATCAACCAGCGGCACAGGCCAAGGTTATTAAGCCAATGATTCCATTTTATTTTATCAATCTATATAAGGTCATAAAGTTTTGTCTCCTTTAAAAAAGTGATTACTTTACTAATTATTTTTTCATTATCTGATAGTAAATTGTTTATATTTAGTTCTATATTTTTTATTTGTAAATAGTTTTTTATTTTTTGTCTTTGTCTATTATATATTTGGCATGATATTAGATAGTGTGGTATTGAGAAGGGTCTGTTGCATTGACCACACTGTGGAGGGAAATTTTTGTTCATATAGGGAGTGAGGTGGGTATATCTTGTGGCATTGACCCGCAGCCGAGCCAATACCACCTCCTCCCTTCTGTTCTTCCTGTGGGCTGTGTCCCACATTTCTATTTCATTTTTGAATTTTCTGATTGTGAGGTCGGTCCACTCACTCTGCCACAGGAGATGGATTTTTGCTTTTATAAAAGAGACAAAACACCTGAGATCTGTGCGGATAATACCAGGCTCCAGATCGCCAGTCGACCCGGCTAGTTTGTCAGCCTGTTCATTACCATGGATACCCGAGTGTCCAGGTGACCATATCAGTTTGATTGATTTATTGGCACTATGCATTTTACGAATGATATTACCCTGTATTTCATTATAGGTGGTTTCTAGTGATTTAATGGCTTTAATTGAACTTAACGAGTCTGAAAAAATGACTATTCTATCGTGGGTCGTCGATAGGGCAAAATCTAAAGCTTTATCTATTGCAAAAAGTTCGGCAAGAAAGATCGATGTATGATTCGGCAATCGAAATCTCAACTGACATTCAGTCGACCATACACCCGCTCCCACACACTCGTCTGTCTTGGACCCGTCGGTATATAAATGAAAAAAGGAAAGATGTTTAATTAGGATCTCTCTGAACCTCTGGCGTACCTCCACCTCCGACACCGTGGCTTTGGCTGATGGTAGCCAGTCTACAACAGTAGAAAAATTGGGTGTTTTCCACGGTGCTATATTTGACTGAACCAGGGTATCGATGGTAGAGAGATCTATACCGACTTTTTCTGTGAGGTCATGGAGTCTATTGCCCAGCGGCTTCCCGCCGCGATACTGGGGCCCTACCTGCCGGCGCAAAACATCCCTGTTGGGATGTTGGGGCTGCCTGGCTACCTTTGCGGCATAGGTCAGCGCAAGCTGGCCGCGTCTAAGACGGAGGGGAGGTACTCCCGACTCTACCTCTAGGCGCTCGGTGCGAGTGCACTTAAGGGCTCCAAGACAGACGCGTAAACACGCATTCTGCACAACATTCAAACCTTTCAGAGTTGAGCTCGTTGCCGAGCCATACACGATTGACCCATAATCTACTTTAGATCTAATCAGGGATTTATATAACATCAGTAAAGACTTTCTATCAGCTCCCCATTTGTGTCCAGAAATGCACTTTAATAAATTGAGTGCTTTTTGACATTTATTCTATAATTGACCTATGTGGTCCTTCCAATACCGTCTACTATCAAAGAGTAGTCCAGAAATCTAGCTGAATTTTGAATAGGTATTGGATGGTTGTCTAGAGTTAGCCTGATGTTGGGCTTTCTCCTATGTGTAAAAACCACGCCAATACTCTTTTTAATGGAAAACTTAAAACCCACTGGAGGCCCCAGTTATGAATCATATCCAGTGCCAATTGGATCTGATTTGCCGAGAACTCTGCATTATTGCTGGAGTGCCATAATGCACAATCATCGGCGTACAGTGAGTATTTAAGATTCCGAGGAGGAGATGGTAAAATGTCATTTATTACACATAAAAATAATGTGGGAGACAAGACACTTCCTTGTGGGACCCCGTTTGCCTGGACAAAAATGTCGAGAAAGTGACGTTGTCAGAAAATAATTTGACAGAAAACGTTCTGTCAGAAATGAAATTTTGGATAAAACAAGGCAAGTTTC
This sequence comes from Penaeus japonicus, assembly GCF_977035675.1. Lineage (NCBI taxonomy): Eukaryota > Metazoa > Arthropoda > Malacostraca > Decapoda > Penaeidae > Penaeus > Penaeus japonicus. The sequence continues at coordinate 5,274,379 of NW_028234427.1, read as the reverse complement.
CACGTAATCCGAAAGCATAAAGTTTTCTGAGTAGGCCATGTCGCCAAGTCATGTCGTAGGCTTTTTCTATGTCTAAAAATACTGATATCAAAAAATGCTTTTTGGCAAATGCCTCATGAATATGACTTTCCAGTTTTACTAGCTGATCGAGAGTTTGGCGTCCCTTTCGGAAGCCGCACTGCTCGTCAACTAGTAAATTTCTGGTATTTAAAAAATGCAATAACCTACTATTAACAATTCTTTCCATGACCTTGCATAAGCAACTTGTCAACGCAATTGGGCGGTAAGAAATGGCGGATCTGGGATTTCCCCCTCCTTTCAATATGGGAATGATGTGGGCGAAGTGCCATGAATTTGGAAAAGTCTGTCTTTTCCAAATATCATTGTACACTTCTAGCTACTTAATCATGTCATCATGATTAAGATGCTTTATGATATGATATCGAATCTCATCGGGGCCTGGGGATGTTCCTCTACAGGCTTCTAGGGCTCGGACAAGCTCATTCATAGTTAGATCTTTATTGTAATCAAAAATATCTCCTGTGGCAAAGTGAATTGGTTGCAGCTCGGCTGCTTCCTTGGTGGTCAGGAATGCAGGGTTGTAGTTTTCCGAGCTGCTTGTATAAGAGAACTGCCTGGCGATTGTGTTAGCAATGTCTCTAGGTTCATCATAATTAATTCCCTCATAAATAATGTTTCTGATTTTAGTTGATGATTTTTTTCTATTGATTCTATTCACTGTGGACCAAACCTCTGATAACTTTGTGTTGCTGTTAATCGTAGAGACAAAGCTTCGCCAGGAGTCTCTTTTGGCTTGTCTAATTGTTCTACGAGCCCTAGCTCTCGCTTGTTTGTATTTGCGAAAGTTCTCGTTGGTAATATTATTATGGAAAAGCCTGTAGGCCCTATTTCGTTCACATAGCGCCCTGCGGCAATCTGGTGTCCACCATGGAACTCTATGCTTAACGCTATCTGTCGAAGTCTTAGGTATGGTTGCCATTGCTGCATTTATAATACAATTTTGAACATTGTTTACTTTATCATCAATGGTTTCTCCAACAACTTCGAGCTTGACGCTCCTTGTGAAGGCGACCCAATCTGCTCTTTTTACGTTAAATTTGGGTGCTGAAGGCGTCCTCGTGGTGTCGCATGAATATTGAATACAAATAGGAAGGTGATCGCTTCCCAACGAGTCGTCAATGGTGTGCCACAGGCACTTGGCTGCTAGTGTTGAGGAAACCAGTGATAGGTCAATAAAGCTCAAATTACCGGTATTATCGTCTATTCGCGTTGGACTACCATCATTTAGAAGAACCAGATCAGAGTCGTTGATCAACTTAACTACTTGCTCACCTCTACCATTCACCCGTAGGGAACCCCATGATGTATGACGAGCATTAAAATCACCTAGAATTAATTTATTGTTTGGCAGACTGTCCTGAATAGCAAAAAGCTCATCATATATTAATCTTTTATCAGGTGGACAGTAAGCTGAGCATATAGTCAGATACGTGTTATTGAATTTTACTTTGCATGCGACGTGTTCCAAAGTAGAATTAATCGTCACTTCAATGAAAGGGAGATTCTGGTGGATGTACATGGCGACTCCGCCTCCACCCCTTCCCTCTCGGTCTTTTCTACAAAGATGGTAATTTCTTAGCGATACGACCTCGTCAGAGACTTGGTCGTTTAAATGGCTTTCTTGTAGTACGATAATATCGGGAGCATAGGACGAGGCTAATAATCTAAGAGAGTTTACTTTTGATCTAAGACTTCGACAGTTCCATTGTATGATGGTATACGCGTGGATTACGTTTTATGGGGTTTGGAAGTGCCTTGTCCGGTGGGTTTTATTTTCTTTTTTTGGGAGGGAGGCGCCTCCTCCTCTCCCTCGCTTCCCGAGGGCCTCTCTCGGGAATTTTTGGAGACAGTAGTCTCCATGGCCTGCTCCCCTCCACCAGAGAGACGCCCGGCGGAGGATGATCTGCTCTTACGAGCAGAACTACCACCAGACGAAGTTCTAGTGGGGGTCGCCTGTACGAGAAGGTGCGATCCGGATTGTGATTTGGTATCGACCTCCTTAAGATGCTGTTTTTGCTGGGTTGATTCAGCAATTTCTTTAATTGTCTTATTCAATTCTTTGATCTGATTCATTAAGTCCCTTACCGTTTCTTTTAATTCTGCAATTTCCTGATCTTTAACTGCGAGCTGCTGATTAACACTGCTTGCATTGAAAACAGTGTTAGTTACTGCTGAGGCGTAAGAAGTATTGGGTTTGCTTGTCAAACCTTCCACTTTCTTCTTGGCCTCACGGTAGCTAACATCGTGTTCTCTCATGTATGCTAATGTCTCAGTCTCCTTCTTCAGGCTACTGCAATCAGCAGAGCCTGACTGATGGGGACCTCCACAGTTAGCACACTTGAGTGTCTTTTCCGTGCATTCAGTGGTATCGTGATCTCCAGTACATTTACCGCAAGTGAATTTGTTAGTATCCTTATCATTGCATCTTAATGAGGTGTGTCCAAATTTTTGGCATCTATTACACCGCATTGGCTTTTGAATGTAAGGTCGTACTTGAACAATCTCATATCCGATTTTGACAGTACTTGGAATTTTATTTGAAGCAAAGGTCAAGAAACACAATCCGGTCTTTGTTCGCGCATTCCCATCTTTCTTGGTCATGCAATTTACGTCCACAACGTTTTGGTCATTCATGGCATCAAGAATTTCGCTTTCTTCCATTGTCCTCAAATCCCTGTGAAAGATTACTCCCTTACAGGTATTTGGGCCAACAGGAATAGTTACTTTTACTGTAATGTCATGAATCTGCGTCAGCTTAAGTAAATCGTTAACCTGAGACTTAAATTGCACTTTCACAAGGAGGCTACCATCTCGCAACTTTCGGACAAAATCAAAACTGCCTCCCACTTGACCATCAAGGACCTTCTTAATGATAAAGGGGTTGACATTCTGCAAGGATTGATTTTCTTTCATGCAACGGATGTTCACGCACCTTGCGTTCTGGGGAGGGATATTAATGTGTCGTCTGGTCGGTCATTGGTCGGGTTCCATTATTGGTCAAAGTGGTCTTAGAGTGGTTCTGAGTCGCCCCTCCTCCTTGGGAGAGGAAGGGTAGCCGGGAGTCAATCATACTGGGTGTCGGACCAGGTCCGAACCCCTGGGCCAAAGCCCGTTGTCCTGAGGGGACTACCTTTTCCCTTAACTTTTGGATCAACCTAATCCCAATAGCTAAGAGAGGATAAAATAAAACACGTCTTTTAGTTAATCGTCCTCACCCCCCCTTAGTGGAAGCCTGGTTGCGTTCTCCAGTACCAACTAAGGGATCGGAGTTGTGTGTAAGACACCTTCCAACCGCCGAACCTGCCTAGTGCGAGGGACGGTAAGTTGGTGCCCACCCCCCAAGCGAATACAGGAGCTCACAAGGAGACTCCCGTAGGCTCAGGAAAGTCACACAGAAGAATGGAAAAAATTTAGGAGGAGAGAAAAGTTGCGCCCAAAGGACGCCCCAGACTACTGGGCCTCCCTACCCAGGGGTCAGCCCGTAAGGGCTACCCTGTGGTAGAAGAGAGCTGCGGGTCTGGGGTGGGGGCCAACTACTTTTACTGTAGTCTCGTGCTACCTTCGAAACAAAGCACTGAAGGTGCAGGCAAGGCACAAAAAGTGCAAAAAGTCTGAATACAGCGTTTTACTCGACTGTTTTACTTTACGGAAACACAGAAACAGCTAATGCCGAGCAAGACCAGAGGCCCCGGAACCCAGGGTATCTCCGATGTCACAAGACTTATGTTTTAGATGTTGCTGTGTTTATGGGAACAAGGTTTGAGGCATCAAGAGTCTCATACACGAGTGTGCCCTCCTTGCTTGCTTGCTTGCTTGTTGGATTTATTGGCTATCAACCAGCGGCACAGGCCAAGGTTATTAAGCCAATGATTCCATTTTATTTTATCAATCTATATAAGGTCATAAAGTTTTGTCTCCTTTAGAAAAGTGATTACTTTACTGACTATTTTTTCATTGTCAGATAGTATATTGTTTATATTGAAATCAATATTTTTAATTTGTAAATAATTTTTAATTTTTTCTCTTTGGTTTTTATACTGATGGCATGATGTTAGGATATGTGATATGGATATAATTCTATCACATATGTTACATTGTAGAGGGAAGCTTTTTTCTATGTAGGGAGTGAGGTGTGTGTATCGAGTGGCATTTACCCTTAATCGGGCCAACACCACCTCCTCCCTTCTAATTTTTCTGTGGGCTGTGTCCCACATTTGGATTTCCTCTTTTATTTTGTTGTTTAGTGTGAGGTCGGTCCACTCACTCTGCCACAGGAGATGGATTTTTGCTTTTATAAAAGAGACAAAACACCTGAGATCTGTATGGATAATACCAGGCTCCAGATCGCCAGTCAACCCGGCTAGTTTGTCAGCCTGTTCATTACCATGGATACCCGAGTGTCCAGGTACCCATATCAGTTTGATTGATTTATTGGCACTATGCATTTTACGAATGATATTACCCTGTATTTCATTATAGGTGGTTTCTAGTGATTTAATGGCTTTAATTGAACTTAACGAGTCTGAAAAAATGACTATTCTATCGTGGGTCGTCGATAGGGCAAAATCTAAAGCTTTATCTATTGCAAAAAGTTCGGCAAGAAAGATCGATGTATGATTCGGCAATCGAAATCTCAACTGACATTCAGTCGACCATACACCCGCTCCCACACACTCGTCTGTCTTGGACCCGTCGGTATATAAATGAAAAAAGGAAAGATGTTTAATTAGGATCTCTCTGAACCTCTGGCGTACCTCCACCTCCGACACCGTGGCTTTGGCTGATGGTAGCCAGTCTACAACAGTAGAAAAATTGGGTGTTTCCCACGGTGCTATATTTGATTGAACCAGGGTATCGATGGTAGAGAGATCTATACCGACTTTTTCTGTGAGGTCATGGAGTCTATTGCCCAGCGGCTTCCCGCCGCGATACTGGGGCCCTACCTGCCGGCGCAAAACATCCCTGTTGGGATGTTGGGGCTGCCTGGCTACCTTCGCGGCATAGGTCAGCGCAAGCTGGCCGCGTCTAAGACGGAGGGGAGGTACTCCCGACTCTACCTCTAGGCGCTCGGTGCGAGTGCACTTAAGGGCTCCAAGACAGACGCGTAAACACGCATTCTGCACAACATTCAAACCTTTCAGAGTTGAGCTCGTTGCCGAGCCATACACGATTGACCCATAATCTACTTTAGATCTAATCAGGGATTTATATAACATCAGTAAAGACTTTCTATCAGCTCCCCATTTGTGTCCAGAAATGCACTTTAATAAATTGAGTGCTTTTTGACATTTATTCTTTAATTGACCAATGTGGTCTTTCCAATTCAATCTACTATCAAAGAGTAGTCCAAGAAATCTAGCTGAATTTTGAATAGGTATTGGATGGTTGTCTAGAGTTAGCCTGATGTTGGGCTTTCTCCTATGTGTAAAAACCACGCCAATACTCTTTTTAATGGAAAACTTAAAACCCCACTGGAGGCCCCAGTTATGAATCATATCCAGTGCCAATTGGATCTGATTTGCCGAGAACTCTGCATTATTGCTGGAGTGCCATAATGCACAATCATCGGCGTACAGTGAGTATTTAAGATTTCGAGGAGGAGATGGTAAAATGTCATTTATTACACATAAAAATAATGTGGGAGACAAGACACTTCCTTGTGGGACCCCGTTTGCCTGGACAAAAATGTCCGAGAAAGTGACATTGTCAGAAAACAATTTGACAGAAAAAGTTCTGTCAGAAATGAAATTTTGGATGAAACAAGGCAAGTTTCCACGTAATCCGAAAGCATAAAGTTTTCTGAGTAGGCCATGTCGCCAAGTCATGTCGTAGGCTTTTTCTATGTCTAAAAATACTGATATCAAAAAATGCTTTTTGGCAAATGCCTCATGAATGTGACTTTCCAGTTTTACTAGCTGATCGAGAGTTTGGCGTCCCTTTCGGAAGCCGCACTGCTCGTCAACTAGTAATTTCTGGTATTTAAAAAATGCAATAGCCTACTATTAACAATTCTTTCCATGACCTTGCATAAGCAACTTGTCAACGCAATTGGGCGGTAAGAGATGGCGGATCTGGGATTTCCCCCTCCTTTCAATATGGGAATGATGTGGGCGAAGTGCCATGAATTTGGAAAAGTCTGGCTTTTCCAAATATCATTGTACACTTCTAGCAACTTAATCATGTCATCATGATTAAGATGCTTTATCATCTCATATCGAATCTCATCGGGGCCTGGGGATGTTCCTCTACAGGCTTCTAGGGCTCGGACAAGCTCATTTATTGTAAGGTCTTTATTGTAATCAAAATTATCTCCTGTGGCAAAGTGAATTGGTTGCAGCTCGGCTGCTTCCTTGGTGGTCAGGAATGCAGGGTTGTAGTTTTCCGAGCTGCTTGTATAAGAGAACTGCCTGGCGATTGTGTTAGCAATGTCTCTAGGTTCATCATAATTATTTCCCTCATGTAAAATGTTTCTGATTTTTATTGATTGTTTTTTTCTATTAATTCTATTGACTGTGGACCAAACCTCTGAAATTTTAGTATTGCTGTTTATCGTAGAGACAAAGCTTCGCCAGGAGTCTCTTTTGGCTTGTCTGATTGTTCTACGAGCCCTAGCTCTCGCTTGTTTGTATTTGCGAAAGTTCTCATTTGTGATATTATTATGGAAAAGCCTGTAGGCCCTATTTCGTTCACATAGCGCCCTGCGGCAATCTGGTGTCCACCATGGAACTCTATGCTTAACGCTATCTGTCGAAGTCTTAGGTATGGTTGCCATTGCTGCATTTATAATACAATTTTGAACACTGTTTACTTTATCATCAATGGTTTCTCCAACAACTTCGAGCTTGACGCTCCTTGTGAAGGCGACCCAATCTGCTCTTTTTACGTTAAATTTGGGTGCTGAAGGCGTCCTCGTGGTGTCGCATGAATATTGAATACAAATAGGAAGGTGATCGCTTCCCAACGAGTCGTCAATGGTGTGCCACAGGCACTTGGCTGCTAGTGTTGAGGAAACCAGTGATAGGTCAATAAAGCTCAAATTACCGGTATTATCGTCTATTCGCGTTGGACTACCATCATTTAGAAGAACCAGATCAGAATCGTTGATCAACTTAACTACTTGCTCACCTCTACCATTCACCCGTGGGGAACCCCATGATGTATGACGAGCATTGAAATCTCCTAGAATTAATTTATTGTTTGGCAGACTGTCCTGAATAGCAAAAAGCTCATCATAGATTAACCTTTTATCAGGTGGACAGTAAGCTGAGCATATAGTCAGATACGTGTTATTGAATTTTACTTTGCATGCGACGTGTTCCAAAGTAGAATTAATCGTCACTTCAATGAAAGGGAGATTCTGGTGGATGTACATGGCGACTCCGCCTCCACCCCTTCCCTCTCGGTCTTTTCTACAAAGATGGTAGTTTCTTAGCGATACGACCTCGTCAGAGACTTGGTCGTTTAAATGGCTTTCTTGTAGTACGATAATATCGGGAGCATAGGACGAGGCTAATAATCTAAGAGAGTTTACTTTTGATCTAAGACTTCGACAGTTCCATTGTATGATGATATACGCGTGGATTACGTTTTATGGGGTTTGGAAGTGCCTTGTCCGGTGGTTTTTATTTTCTTTTTTTGGGAGGGAGGCGCCTCCTCCTCTCCCTCGCTTCCCGAGGGCCTCTCTCGGGAATTTTTGGAGACCGTAGTCTCCATGGCCTGCTCCCCTCCACCAGAGAGACGCCCGGCGGAGGATGATCTGCTCTTACGAGCAGAACTACCACCAGACGAAGTTCTAGTGGGGGTCGCCTGGACGAGAAGGTGCGATCCGGATTGTGATTTGGTATCGACCTCCTTAAGATGCTGTTTTTGCTGGGTTGATTCAGCAATTTCTTTAATTGTCTTATTCAATTCTTTAATCTGATTCATTAAGTCCTTTACCGTTTCTTTCAATTCTGCAATTTCCTGGTCCTTAACTGCGAGCTGCTGATTAACACTGCTTGCACTGGAAACAGTGTTAGTTACTGCTGAGGCGTAAGAAGTATTGGGTTTGCTTGTCAAACCTTCCACTTTCTTCTTGGCCTCACGGTAGCTAACATCGTGTTCTCTCATGTATGCTAATGTCTCAGTCTCCTTCTTCAGGCTACTGCAATCAGCAGAGCCTGACTGATGGGGACCTCCACAGTTAGCACACTTGAGTGTCTTTTCCGTGCATTCAGTGGTATCGTGATCTCCAGTACATTTACCGCAAGTGAATTTGTTAGTATCCTTATCATTGCATCTTAATGAGGTGTGTCCAAATTTTTGGCATCTATTACACCGCATTGGCTTTTGAATGTAAGGTCGTACTTGAACAATCTCATATCCGATTTTGACAGTACTTGGAATTTTATTTGAAGCAAAGGTCAAGAAACACAATCCGGTCTTTGTTCGCGCATTCCCATCTTTCTTGGTCATGCAATTTACGTCCACAACGTTTTGGTCATTCATGGCATCAAGAATTTCGCTTTCTTCCATTGTCCTCAAATCCCTGTGAAAGATTACTCCCTTACAGGTATTTGGGCCAACAGGAATAGTTACTTTTACTGTAATGTCATGAATCTGCGTCAGCTTAAGTAAATCGTTAACCTGAGACTTAAATTGCACTTTCACAAGGAGGCTACCATCTCGCAACTTTCGGACAAAATCAAAACTGCCTCCCACTTGACCATCAAGGACCTTCTTAATGATAAAGGGGTTGACATTCTGCAAGGATTGATTTTCTTTCATGCAACGGATGTTCACGCACCTTGCGTTCTGGGGAGGGATATTAATGTGTCGTCTGGGTCGGTCATTGGTCGGGGTTCCATTACTGGTCAAAGTGGTCTTAGAAAGGGTCTGAGTCGCCCCTCCTCCTTGGGGAGGAGGAAGGGTAGCCGGGGAATCAATCATACTGGGTGTCGGACCAGGTCCGAACCCTGGGCCAAAGCCCGTTGTCCTGAGGGGACTACCTTTTCCCTTAACTGTTGGATCAACCTAATCCCAATAGCTAAGAGAGGATAAAATAAAACAAGTCTTTCTGTTAAGCGTCCTCACCCCCCCTTAGTGGAAGCCTGGTTGCGTTCTCCAGTACCAACTAAGGGATCGGAGTTGTGTGTAAGACACCTTCCAACCGCCGAACCTGCCTAGTGCGAGGGACGGTAAGTTGGTGCCCACCCCCCAAGCGAATACAAGAGCTCACAAGGAGACTCCCGTAGGCTCAGGAAAGTCACACAGAAGAATAGAAAAATTCAGGGAGAGAGAAAAGTTGCGCCCAAAGGACGCCCCAGACTACTGGGCCTCCCTACCCAGGGGTCACAGCCCGTAAGGGCTACCCTGAGGTAGAAGAGAGCTGCGGGTCTGGGGTGGGGGCTGTCTACTCTACTGTAGGCTCGTGCTACCTTCAAATAACAAAGCACTGAAGGTGCAGGCAAGGCACTAAAAGTGCAAAAGTCTGGAAAAACAGGTTTTACTCGACTTTGATTTACTTTAAAACACAGAAACAAAAATGTCGAGCAAGACGAGAGGCCCCGGAAACCAGGGTAGCTCCTGTGTCACAAGACTTATAATTTTTTGTTGCTGTGTTATGGGAACAGGGTGTGAGGCATTCAGAGTCTCATACACGAGTGATGTGCCCTCCTTGCTTGCTTGCTTGCTTGTTGGATTTATTGGCTATCAACCAGCGGCACAAGCCAAGGTTATTAAGCCAATGATTCCATTTTATTTTATCAATCTATATAAGGTCATAAAGTTTTGTCTCCCTTAAAAAAGTGATTACTTTACTGACTATTTTTTCATTGTCAGATAATAAATTTTTTGTATTAAATTCTATACTTTTTATTTGGAAATAATTTTTAATTTTTTGTCTCGGGTTGTTGAAATTATGGCATGATGTTAATATATGATTGATGGTTAGATATCTATTGCAGTGTTGGCATTGCGGAGGGAATCTTTTTTCTATGTAGGGAGTGAGGTGGGTCATTCTTGTTGTATTCAACCTTAGGCGGGCCAACACCACCTCCTCCCTTCTGTCTTTTCTGTGGGCTGTGTCCCACATTATGACTTCTTCTTTGTTCTTGTTGGTTATGGTGAGGTCGGTCCACTCACTCTGCCACAGGAGATGGATTTTTGCTTTTATAAAAGAGACAAAACACCTGAGATCTGTGCGGATAATACCAGGCTCCAGATCGCCAGTCGACCCGGCTAGTTTGTCAGCCTGTTCATTACCATGGATACCCGAGTGTCCAGGTACCCATATCAGTTTGATTGATTTATTGGCACTATGCATTTTACGAATGATATTACCCTGTATTTCATTATAGGTGGTTTCTAGTGATTTAATGGCTTTAATTGAACTTAACGAGTCTGAAAAAATGACTATTCTATCGTGGGTCGTCGATAGGGCAAAATCTAAAGCTTTATCTATTGCAAAAAGTTCGGCAAGAAAGATCGATGTATGATTCGGCAATCGAAATCTCAACTGACATTCAGTCGACCATACACCCGCTCCCACACACTCGTCTGTCTTGGACCCGTCGGTATATAAATGAAAAAAGGAAAGATGTTTAATTAGGATCTCTCTGAACCTCTGGCGTACCTCCACCTCCGACACCGTGGCTTTGGCTGATGGTAGCCAGTCTACAACAGTAGAAAAATTGGGTGTTTCCCACGGTGCTATATTTGACTGAACCAGGGTATCGATGGTAGAGAGATCTATACCGACTTTTTCTGTGAGGTCATGGAGTCTATTGCCCAGCGGCTTCCCGCCGCGATACTGGGGCCCTACCTGCCGGCGCAAAACATCCCTGTTGGGATGTTGGGGCTGCCTGGCTACCTTTGCGGCATAGGTCAGCGCAAGCTGGCCGCGTCTAAGACGGAGGGGAGGTACTCCCGACTCTACCTCTAGGCGCTCGGTGCGAGTGCACTTAAGGGCTCCAAGACAGACGCGTAAACACGCATTCTGCACAACATTCAAACCTTTCAGAGTTGAGCTCGTTGCCGAGCCATACACGATTGACCCATAATCTACTTTAGATCTAATCAGGGATTTATATAACATCAGTAAAGACTTTCTATCAGCTCCCCATTTGTGTCCAGAAATGCACTTTAATAAATTGAGTGCCTTTTGACATTTATTCTTTAATTGACCAATGTGGTCTTTCCAATTCAATCTACTATCAAAGAGTAGTCCAAGAAATCTAGCTGAATTTTGAATAGGTATTGGATGGTTGTCTAGAGTTAGCCTGATGTTGGGCTTTCTCCTATGTGTAAAAACCACGCCAATACTCTTTTTAATGGAAAACTTAAAACCCCACTGGAGGCCCCAGTTATGAATCATATCCAGTGCCAATTGGATCTGATTTGCCGAGAACTCTGCATTATTGCTGGAGTGCCATAATGCACAATCATCGGCGTACAGTGAGTATTTAAGATTCCGAGGAGGAGATGGTAAAATGTCATTTATTACACATAAAAATAATGTGGGAGACAAGACACTTCCTTGTGGGACCCCGTTTGCCTGGACAAAAATGTCCGAGAAAGTGACGTTGTCAGAAAATAATTTGACAGAAAACGTTCTGTCAGAAATGAAATTTTGGATAAAACAAGGCAAGTTTCCACGTAATCCGAAAGCATAAAGTTTTCTGAGTAGGCCATGTCGCCAAGTCATGTCGTAGGCTTTTTCTATGTCTAAAAATACTGATATCAAAAAATGCTTTTTGGCAAATGCCTCATGAATGTGACTTTCCAGTTTTACTAGCTGATCGAGAGTTTGGCGTCCCTTTCGGAAGCCGCACTGCTCGTCAACTAGTAAATTTCTGGTATTTAAAAAATGCAATAGCCTACTATTAACAATTCTTTCCATGACCTTGCATAAGCAACTTGTCAACGCAATTGGGCGGTAAGAGATGGCGGATCTGGGATTTCCCCCTCCTTTCAATATGGGAATGATGTGGGCGAAGTGCCATGAATTTGGAAAAGTCTGGCTTTTCCAAATATCATTGTACACTTCTAGCAACTTAATCATGTCATCATGATTTAGATGCTTTATCATCTCATATCGAATCTCATCGGGGCCTGGGGATGTTCCTCTACAGGCTTCTAGGGCTCGGACAAGCTCATTCATTGTTAGATCTTTATTGTAATCAAAAATATCTCCTGTGGCAAAGTGAATTGGTTGCAGCTCGGCTGCTTCCTTGGTGGTCAGGAATGCAGGGTTGTAGTTTTCCGAGCTGCTTGTATAAGAGAACTGCCTGGCGATTGTGTTAGCAATGTCTCTAGGTGAGTCATAATTACTTCCCTCATGAATTATATTTCTGATTTTATTTGATGTCTTTTTTCTATTTATTCTATTTACTGTGGACCAAACCTCTGATAATTTTGTATTGCTGTTAATTGTAGAGACAAAGCTTCGCCAGGAGTCTCTTTTGGCTTGTCTGATTGTTCTACGAGCCCTAGCTCTCGCTTGTTTGTATTTGCGAAAGTTCTCAGTTGTGATATTATTATGGAAAAGCCTGTAGGCCCTATTTCGTTCACATAGCGTCCTGCGGCAATCTGGTGTCCACCATGGAACTCTATGCTTAACGCTATCTGTCGAAGTCTTAGGAATGGTTGCCATTGCTGCATTTATAATACAATTTTGAACACTGTTTACTTTATCATCAATGGTTTCTCCAACAACTTCGAGCTTGACGCTCCTTGTGAAGGCGACCCAATCTGCTCTTTTTACGTTAAATTTGGGTGCTGAAGGCGTCCTCGTGGTGTCGCATGAATATTGAATACAAATAGGAAGGTGATCGCTTCCCAACGAGTCGTCAATGGTGTGCCACAGGCACTTGGCTGCTAGTGTTGAGGAAACCAGTGATAGGTCTATAAAGCTCAAATTACCGGTATTATCGTCTATTCGCGTTGGACTACCATCATTTAGAAGAACCAGATCAGAGTCGTTGATCAACTTAACTACTTGCTCACCTCTACCATTCACCCGCAGGGAACCCCAAGATGTATGACGAGCATTGAAATCACCTAGAATTAATTTATTGTTTGGCAGACTGTCCTGAATAGCAAAAAGCTCATCATAGATTAACCTTTTATCAGGTGGACAGTAAGCTGAGCATATAGTCAGATACGTGTTATTGAATTTTACTTTGCATGCGACGTGTTCCAAAGTAGAATTAATCGTCACTTCAATGAAAGGGAGATTCTGGTGGATGTACATGGCGACTCCGCCTCCACCCCTTCCCTCTCGGTCTTTTCTACAAAGATGGTAGTTTCTTAGCGATACGACCTCGTCAGAGACTTGGTCGTTTAAATGGCTTTCTTGTAGTACGATAATATCGGGAGCATAGGACGAGGCTAATAATCTAAGAGAGTTTACTTTTGATCTAAGACTTCGACAGTTCCATTGTATGATGGTATACGCGTGGATTACGTTTTATGGGGTTTGGAAGTGCCTTGTCCGGTGGTTTTTATTTTCTTTTTTTGGGAGGGAGGCGCCTCCTCCTCTCCCTCGCTTCCCGAGGGCCTCTCTCGGGAATTTTTGGAGACAGTAGTCTCCATGGCCTGCTCCCCTCCACCAGAGAGACGCCCGGCGGAGGATGATCTGCTCTTACGAGCAGAACTACCACCAGACGAAGTTCTAGTGGGGGTCGCCTGGACGAGAAGGTGCGATCCGGATTGTGATTTGGTATCGACCTCCTTAAGATGCTGTTTTTGCTGGGTTGATTCAGCAATTTCTTTAATTGTCTTATTCAATTCTTTAATCTGATTCATTAAGTCCTTTACCGTTTCTTTCAATTCTGCAATTTCCTGGTCCTTAACTGCGAGCTGCTGATTAACACTGCTTGCACTGGAAACAGTGTTAGTTACTGCTGAGGCGTAAGAAGTATTGGGTTTGCTTGTCAAACCTTCCACTTTCTTCTTGGCCTCACGGTAGCTAACATCGTGTTCTCTCATGTATGCTAATGTCTCAGTCTCCTTCTTCAGGCTACTGCAATCAGCAGAGCCTGACTGATGGGGACCTCCACAGTTAGCACACTTGAGTGTCTTTTCCGTGCATTCAGTGGTATCGTGATCTCCAGTACATTTACCGCAAGTGAATTTGTTAGTATCCTTATCATTGCATCTTAATGAGGTGTGTCCAAATTTTTGGCATCTATTACACCGCATTGGCTTTTGAATGTAAGGTCGTACTTGAACAATCTCATATCCGATTTTGACAGTACTTGGAATTTTATTTGAAGCAAAGGTCAAGAAACACAATCCGGTCTTTGTTCGCGCATTCCCATCTTTCTTGGTCATGCAATTTACGTCCACAACGTTTTGGTCATTCATGGCATCAAGAATTTCGCTTTCTTCCATTGTCCTCAAATCCCTGTGAAAGATTACTCCCTTACAGGTATTTGGGCCAACAGGAATAGTTACTTTTACTGTAATGTCATGAATCTGCGTCAGCTTAAGTAAATCGTTAACCTGAGACTTAAATTGCACTTTCACAAGGAGGCTACCATCTCGCAACTTTCGGACAAAATCAAAACTGCCTCCCACTTGACCATCAAGGACCTTCTTAATGATAAAGGGGTTGACATTCTGCAAGGATTGATTTTCTTTCATGCAACGGATGTTCACGCACCTTGCGTTCTGGGGAGGGATATTAATGTGTCGTCTGGGTCGGTCATTGGTCGGGGTTCCATTACTGGTCAAAGTGGTCTTAGAAAGGGTCTGAGTCGCCCCTCCTCCTTGGGGAGGAGGAAGGGTAGCCGGGGAATCAATCATACTGGGTGTCGGACCAGGTCCGAACCCTGGGCCAAAGCCCGTTGTCCTGAGGGGACTACCTTTTCCCTTAACTGTTGGATCAACCTAATCCCAATAGCTAAGAGAGGATAAAATAAAACAAGTCTTTCTGTTAAGCGTCCTCACCCCCCCTTAGTGGAAGCCTGGTTGCGTTCTCCAGTACCAACTAAGGGATCGGAGTTGTGTGTAAGACACTTTCCAACCGCCGAACCTGCCTAGTGCGAGGGACGGTAAGTTGGTGCCCACCCCCCAAGCGAATACAGGAGCTCACAAGGAGACTCCCGTAGGCTCAGGAAAGTCACACAGAAGAATAGAAAAATTCAGGGAGAGAGAAAAGTTGCGCCCAAAGGACGCCCCAGACTACTGGGCCTCCCTACCCAGGGGTCAGCCCGTAAGGGCTACCCTGTGGTAGAAGAGAGCTGCGGGTCTGGGGTGGGGGCTGACTACTCCTACTTGTAGTCTCGTGTCACCTTCAAAATAAAGCACTGAAGGTGCAGGCAAAGCAGAGAAAACTGTAAATACAGTAATTTACTTTATTTGTTTTACTTTAACTAACAAAGAAACAATAATACCTAGCGAGACTAGAAGCCCTGAGACAGGGTAATTCCAGTGGCACCAGATTTTTAGCTTATTGCTTCTGTGTTTTTAGGAACAGTGTGAGGCCAACAAAGTCTCATACACGAGTGTGCCCTCCTTGCTTGCTTGCTTGCTTGTTGGATTTATTGGCTATCAACCAGCGGCACAGGCCAAGGTTATTAAGCCAATGATTCCATTTTATTTTATCAATCTATATAAGGTCATAAAGTTTTGTCTCCTTTAGAAAAGTGATTACTTTACTGACTATTTTTTCATTGTCAGATAGTATATTGTTTATATTGAAATCAATATTTTTAATTTGTAAATAATTTTTAATTTTTTCTCTTTGGTTTTTATACTGATGGCATGATGTTAGGATATGTGATATGGATATAATTCTATCACATATGTTACATTGTAGAGGGAAGCTTTTTTCTATGTAGGGAGTGAGGTGTGTGTATCGAGTGGCATTTACCCTTAATCGGGCCAACACCACCTCCTCCCTTCTAATTTTTCTGTGGGCTGTGTCCCACATTTGGATTTCCTCTTTTATTTTGTTGTTTAGTGTGAGGTCGGTCCACTCACTCTGCCACAGGAGATGGATTTTTGCTTTTATAAAAGAGACAAAACACCTGAGATCTGTGCGGATAATACCAGGCTCCAGATCGCCAGTCAACCCGGCTAGTTTGTCAGCCTGTTCATTACCATGGATACCCGAGTGTCCAGGTACCCATATCAGTTTGATTGATTTATTGGCACTATGCATTTTACGAATGATATTACCCTGTATTTCATTATAGGTGGTTTCTAGTGATTTAATGGCTTTAATTGAACTTAACGAGTCTGAAAAAATGACTATTCTATCGTGGGTCGTCGATAGGGCAAAATCTAAAGCTTTATCTATTGCAAAAAGTTCGGCAAGAAAGATCGATGTATGATTCGGCAATCGAAATCTCAACTGACATTCAGTCGACCATACACCCGCTCCCACACACTCGTCTGTCTTGGACCCGTCGGTATATAAATGAAAAAAGGAAAGATGTTTAATTAGGATCTCTCTGAACCTCTGGCGTACCTCCACCTCCGACACCGTGGCTTTGGCTGATGGTAGCCAGTCTACAACAGTAGAAAAATTGGGTGTTTCCCACGGTGCTATATTTGATTGAACCAGGGTATCGATGGTAGAGAGATCTATACCGACTTTTTCTGTGAGGTCATGGAGTCTATTGCCCAGCGGCTTCCCGCCGCGATACTGGGGCCCTACCTGCCGGCGCAAAACATCCCTGTTGGGATGTTGGGGCTGCCTGGCTACCTTCGCGGCATAGGTCAGCGCAAGCTGGCCGCGTCTAAGACGGAGGGGAGGTACTCCCGACTCTACCTCTAGGCGCTCGGTGCGAGTGCACTTAAGGGCTCCAAGACAGACGCGTAAACACGCATTCTGCACAACATTCAAACCTTTCAGAGTTGAGCTCGTTGCCGAGCCATACACGATTGACCCATAATCTACTTTAGATCTAATCAGGGATTTATATAACATCAGTAAAGACTTTCTATCAGCTCCCCATTTGTGTCCAGAAATGCACTTTAATAAATTGAGTGCTTTTTGACATTTATTCTTTAATTGACCAATGTGGTCTTTCCAATTCAATCTACTATCAAAGAGTAGTCCAAGAAATCTAGCTGAATTTTGAATAGGTATTGGATGGTTGTCTAGAGTTAGCCTGATGTTGGGCTTTCTCCTATGTGTAAAAACCACGCCAATACTCTTTTTAATGGAAAACTTAAAACCCCACTGGAGGCCCCAGTTATGAATCATATCCAGTGCCAATTGGATCTGATTTGCCGAGAACTCTGCATTATTGCTGGAGTGCCATAATGCACAATCATCGGCGTACAGTGAGTATTTAAGATTTCGAGGAGGAGATGGTAAAATGTCATTTATTACACATAAAAATAATGTGGGAGACAAGACACTTCCTTGTGGGACCCCGTTTGCCTGGACAAAAATGTCCGAGAAAGTGACATTGTCAGAAAACAATTTGACAGAAAAAGTTCTGTCAGAAATGAAATTTTGGATGAAACAAGGCAAGTTTCCACGTAATCCGAAAGCATAAAGTTTTCTGAGTAGGCCATGTCGCCAAGTCATGTCGTAGGCTTTTTCTATGTCTAAAAATACTGATATCAAAAAATGCTTTTTGGCAAATGCCTCATGAATGTGACTTTCCAGTTTTACTAGCTGATCGAGAGTTTGGCGTCCCTTTCGGAAGCCGCACTGCTCGTCAACTAGTAAATTTCTGGTATTTAAAAAATGCAATAGCCTACTATTAACAATTCTTTCCATGACCTTGCATAAGCAACTTGTCAACGCAATTGGGCGGTAAGAGATGGCGGATCTGGGATTTCCCCCTCCTTTCAATATGGGAATGATGTGGGCGAAGTGCCATGAATTTGGAAAAGTCTGGCTTTTCCAAATATCATTGTACACTTCTAGCAACTTAATCATGTCATCATGATTAAGATGCTTTATCATCTCATATCGAATCTCATCGGGGCCTGGGGATGTTCCTCTACAGGCTTCTAGGGCTCGGACAAGCTCATTCATTGTAAGGTCTTTATTGTAATCAAAATTATCTCCTGTGGCAAAGTGAATTGGTTGCAGCTCGGCTGCTTCCTTGGTGGTCAGGAATGCAGGGTTGTAGTTTTCCGAGCTGCTTGTATAAGAGAACTGCCTGGCGATTGTGTTAGCAATGTCTCTAGGTTCATCATAATTATTTCCCTCATGTAAAATGTTTCTGATTTTTATTGATTGTTTTTTTCTATTAATTCTATTGACTGTGGACCAAACCTCTGAAATTTTAGTATTGCTGTTTATCGTAGAGACAAAGCTTCGCCAGGAGTCTCTTTTGGCTTGTCTGATTGTTCTACGAGCCCTAGCTCTCGCTTGTTTGTATTTGCGAAAGTTCTCATTTGTGATATTATTATGGAAAAGCCTGTAGGCCCTATTTCGTTCACATAGCGCCCTGCGGCAATCTGGTGTCCACCATGGAACTCTATGCTTAACGCTATCTGTCGAAGTCTTAGGTATGGTTGCCATTGCTGCATTTATAATACAATTTTGAACACTGTTTACTTTATCATCAATGGTTTCTCCAACAACTTCGAGCTTGACGCTCCTTGTGAAGGCGACCCAATCTGCTCTTTTTACGTTAAATTTGGGTGCTGAAGGCGTCCTCGTGGTGTCGCATGAATATTGAATACAAATAGGAAGGTGATCGCTTCCCAACGAGTCGTCAATGGTGTGCCACAGGCACTTGGCTGCTAGTGTTGAGGAAACCAGTGATAGGTCTATAAAGCTCAAATTACCGGTATTATCGTCTATTCGCGTTGGACTACCATCATTTAGAAGAACCAGATCAGAGTCGTTGATCAACTTAACTACTTGCTCACCTCTACCATTCACCCGTGGGGAACCCATGATGTATGACGAGCATTGAAATCTCCTAGAATTAATTTATTGTTTGGCAGACTGTCCTGAATAGCAAAAAGCTCATCATAGATTAACCTTTTATCAGGTGGACAGTAAGCTGAGCATATAGTCAGATACGTGTTATTGAATTTTACTTTGCATGCGACGTGTTCCAAAGTAGAATTAATCGTCACTTCAATGAAAGGGAGATTCTGGTGGATGTACATGGCGACTCCGCCTCCACCCCTTCCCTCTCGGTCTTTTCTACAAAGATGGTAGTTTCTTAGCGATACGACCTCGTCAGAGACTTGGTCGTTTAAATGGCTTTCTTGTAGTACGATAATATCGGGAGCATAGGACGAGGCTAATAATCTAAGAGAGTTTACTTTTGATCTAAGACTTCGACAGTTCCATTGTATGATGGTATACGCGTGGATTACGTTTTATGGGGTTTGGAAGTGCCTTGTCCGGTGGTTTTTATTTTCTTTTTTTGGGAGGGAGGCGCCTCCTCCTCTCCCTCGCTTCCCGAGGGCCTCTCTCGGGAATTTTTGGAGACAGTAGTCTCCATGGCCTGCTCCCCTCCACCAGAGAGACGCCCGGCGGAGGATGATCTGCTCTTACGAGCAGAACTACCACCAGACGAAGTTCTAGTGGGGGTCGCCTGGACGAGAAGGTGCGATCCGGATTGTGATTTGGTATCGACCTCCTTAAGATGCTGTTTTTGCTGGGTTGATTCAGCAATTTCTTTAATTGTCTTATTCAATTCTTTGATCTGATTCATTAAGTCCCTTACCGTTTCCTTTAATTCTGCAATTTCCTGATCTTTAACTGCGAGCTGCTGATTAACACTGCTTGCACTGGAAACAGTGTTAGTTACTGCTGAGGCGTAAGAAGTATTGGGTTTGCTTGTTAAACCTTCCACTTTCTTCTTGGCCTCACGGTAGCTAACATCGTGTTCTCTCATGTATGCTAATGTCTCAGTCTCCTTCTTCAGGCTACTGCAATCAGCAGAGCCTGACTGATGGGGACCTCCACAGTTAGCACACTTGAGTGTCTTTTCCGTGCATTCAGTGGTATCGTGATCTCCAGTACATTTACCGCAAGTGAATTTGTTAGTATCCTTATCATTGCATCTTAATGAGGTGTGTCCAAATTTTTGGCATCTATTACACCGCATTGGCTTTTGAATGTAAGGTCGTACTTGAACAATCTCATATCCGATTTTGACAGTACTTGGAATTTTATTTGAAGCAAAGGTCAAGAAACACAATCCGGTCTTTGTTCGCGCATTCCCATCTTTCTTGGTCATGCAATTTACGTCCACAACGTTTTGGTCATTCATGGCATCAAGAATTTCGCTTTCTTCCATTGTCCTCAAATCCCTGTGAAAGATTACTCCCTTACAGGTATTTGGGCCAACAGGAATAGTTACTTTTACTGTAATGTCATGAATCTGCGTCAGCTTAAGTAAATCGTTAACCTGAGACTTAAATTGCACTTTCACAAGGAGGCTACCATCTCGCAACTTTCGGACAAAATCAAAACTGCCTCCCACTTGACCATCAAGGACCTTCTTAATGATAAAGGGGTTGACATTCTGCAAGGATTGATTTTCTTTCATGCAACGGATGTTCACGCACCTTGCGTTCTGGGGAGGGATATTAATGTGTCGTCTGGGTCGGTCATTGGTCGGGGTTCCATTACTGGTCAAAGTGGTCTTAGAATGGTTCTGAGTCGCCCCTCCTCCTTGGGGAGGAGGAAGGGTAGCCGGGGAGTCAATCATACTGGGTATCGGACCAGGTCCGAACCCTGGGCCAAAGCCCGTTGTCCTGAGGGGACTACCTTTTCCCTTAACTTTTGGATCAACCTAATCCCAATAGCTAAGAGAGGATAAAATAAAACAAGTCTTTCTGTTAAGCGTCCTCACCCCCCCTTAGTGGAAGCCTGGTTGCGTTCTCCAGTACCAACTAAGGGATCGGAGTTGTGTGTAAGACACCTTCCAACCGCCGAACCTGCCTAGTGCGAGGGACGGTAAGTTGGTGCCCACCCCCCAAGCGAATACAGGAGCTCACAAGGAGACTCCCGTAGGCTCAGGAAAGTCACACAGAAAAATGGAAAAAATTTAGGAGGAGAGAAAAGTTGCGCCCAAAGGACGCCCCAGACTACTGGGCCTCCCTACCCAGGGGTCAGCCCGTAAGGGCTACCCTGTGGTAGAAGAGAGCTGCGGGTCTGGGGTGGGGGCTGACTATTCTACTGTGGTCTCGTGTCACCTTCAAAATAAAAGCACTGAAGGTGCAGAAAAGCACTTAAAGTGCACAAAATCTGTATAAAACAGCGCTTTACTCAACTTTGTTTTACTTTACTTAAACTTCAGAAGCAACAATGCCGAGCAAGACCAGAGGCCCCGAAACCAGGGTAGCTCTGGTGTCACAAGACTTATTCTTTGTTGCTGCTGCGTTATGAAAACAGGGTGTGAGCCTTAAGGAGTCTCATACACGAGTGTGTGTGTGTGCCCTCCTTCCAGGGAGGGAGTGAGTAGTAGGCCCTCCTTCCAGGGAGGGAGTGAGTAGTAGGCCCTCCTTCCAGGGAGGGAGTGAGTAGTAGGCCCTCCTTCCAGGGAGGGAGTGAGTAGTAGGCCCTCCAGGGCAACGCCATCTCTTGGCGCTTCCTCCCCTCGTGGCGATAAAGGGGGAACTCGCGTATTTTTCCCCTGGAGGGATGGCTGGGGCGAAGCACATCACTACACTCTGACCTCGAGAAAGCATACACCTGGAAGCATGAATTGGAATTTAATCCAACAAGCTGATGAAATGACTTATACTGTATTGTTTTGTCATTAAATTACAACAAATAACGAATTATATTTTCTTGATAACATATTTTTAAAAGATATATATATATATATATATATATATATATATATATATATATATGTATATATATATATATATATATATATATATATATATATATATACAAACATATATATATATATATATATATATATATATATATATATACATATATATATATATATATATATAAATTGTTTGGTATTCCTTTCAATTATATAACCTAATTATAATGATATATATTCTTCTGTTATGTTCAAAGCGGGCAGGTTAAATTCCTGATCAGTGTGGATGAACTAGAGGCTGTGAACAAGTTTAGTACATGTCATGCCTAGCCTCCCCTGCAGTGATGGTCAGTGTGCAAATCTTCTGCGACAAAAATGCAACCAAAAGTTAATCCACTCGAATGGAATATCAATCATAAGGAATTCAAACTGAAGTGGAACTGAAAAGCTTGTGAATTGAACTGAACTGAAGTGGAATTGAAAAGCATGAATTAGATTTAAATCTATCACGTATTTTTAATATATTAATCGATTTTAATTAGAACTGATTAATTCGCGTTTTACAATCGAATTAGAATAGAATTGAACTGATGAAAAAAAAAATAATGATAGCCCTAATCGTGATAGCATCCTTTCTGTTCGCACGAAAATTAACCGGAAGGAGTTTCACAAGCGATTAGCCTGAGTGTCACCCTGTTTTTTATCCCCATCAGTGATATCATTAATTAAGGCAATTCAAAGAGCTCTCTTGTGTAGTTTATATGCTGACTATACGCCGTATTGCTCTGGGAGAAGCGATATTGAGCAACATAGTGTGGCTTTAAGTTCTCACCAAACAAAACTTTGCATTTTCCCAGAGGAGGAAATTTATAACACCCATGCGGTCTGTTCAATGGGTGAAAGTTTTGAATCCAATTCTTAACCTCGAGCTTATGTAGGTGCCATAAAACATCGAAATGTTGAGAGTAATGCTCCTCCATTGTGTGTGTGTGTGTGGTTTGTTGCATTTTTGTGTTGCATTAAAAAAAGAAAAAAAAAAGAGAAGTTAAAAGGAATTCACTAAAGTTGCCACATTACTCTGGGCGACCGAATAAATTCATCGTTAAAGCGGTTTTTACAGCGCTTATTGTCAAATTCTTGTTATGACATGTTTATGGTCGTATTTTACACTTAGAATGTTCTTCTACCTGGTGTTATGAAAAAAATAGAATAAATAAAAGCTCAAAAGAACGAGTTAAAGTTAGCATGATATATTCTGGGTGAGTTTTCAAACTCGGTGCGGGAACCAATGTGTGTGAAGGCATTTTGGCCGAAACATAAAAAAAGATAAATAAATAAATAAATAAATAAAAAATTGAAGGAAAGTAATCTTTACATAAGAGGGGCAAAACTGCAACCAAATCCTTAAAGATTGTTGACGGTGTGGCAGCCTTCAAATGCCCATCTTCAACTCGCTCTCCCCATTTTGCTCAATTGTTCAAATTGGGGAAATGGACTACATGTATGTTCTAGTAACATGCCTTGTTGCAGATATTACGCTATTGCAAGTGGATATTCAGCAGGAAGTTCAGTTGCAACCTCAGCTGCAGTAGTATCTCCAGCAGCAACACCAACTGCAGTTGCAGCTCTACCAAGAGCAACACCTTCAATAGCAACAACTTCCAAGAGCAACACCTTCAATAGCAGTCCGCCTCCAGTTTAGTGCACACCGCGAAGGGCCACAGAGACGCTGCAATTGCTGGTGCAGAAAATAGATTAAATGATGGCTGTGGTGCAACAGCAGATTGCACTGCTGATTCAGGTTCAGGAAACGATGTTTACACTCCACCTTAGTCAACACGTGATACCCTTACATGAATGACTTTATGTACACTATTTGGCACTTATTATATGGGGAAAAAACATTGATTTGATAAGCTATGGTCAGTAATATTTTGTCCGACTAGATAAGTAATCTATGTAAGGTTGCCACTTAAATACAGTTCATCAGCTGTATTTATGAAAATGCTGCACTTAAATACAGCTAATGCATGCAGTTACTGTTTGACTGTGGCCCTCTTAATCTCTAGAAGTTCAGTAAGTTTGGGTAGTTGTTATTTTTCTCCCTCTTTTTGTAGGGTATTTACATCTTTATGTGAATAAACATTGCTTTCATTCATCCAAAGGAAGTAAGTAAACATGAACCGAAGTCCACCAAACCAGCATTTATCGAGTGATCCCTGTTTGATACTTCAACATTGCAACGCTTCTAAAAACAGTTTAGGCTGACATCATAATTTCGACATTTTGATACTCAGTCAGTTAGCTTTAAGTACAAGAACAGTAATAGCGAAAAAAAGAAAAGAAAGAAAAAGAAAAGAAAAAAAAATATATATATATCAACAAAACACAAAATACAGTAGTAGAGGGGAAAATACAGGAATACAAAACATGCACAATACTAAAAGATTTCGGTAGAAGTAGTATTTATGAAAAGTATAATAATGACATTATCTTTATTATAATTGTTTTTATCTATTATTTTATCATATCTATTGTTAGCTTTACTAATTACACAAGGTAGCTACTTATAATAAATGATATTTCAAATTACTTGGTATCGGTACTCGTTACTTCTAATACCGAGTTCAAAAGTACTTGATATTGTCTCGAATTGAAAGTACTCGTATTGCCCACCCATACTAGTTACGGGTGAAGTTAGTACAAAAGAGAAAAAAATACTTTTAATAAACCTAACAATGCTATTGGTGACGGACTTGCCCCCCCCCCAAAAAAAAAAAAAAAAAAGACTGACTGACCACTTCTTGTTGGTAGAATTTGTGCCAACGAGTAAATTCATCCGAAATAAAAAAAGAAAAAAATTATCTTCAAAACCTTGACTGCCTGAAGAAAATGATTGCAGAAATTGCACAGCCCTACGGAGGTATAAGCAAAACAACAAAGGGAAAAGCAGAAAAGCACAATATTAAGCTGAAGGTCTTTTTGCCATGTTACTTCTTCAGCGATTCATATATACATATATATATATATATATATATATATATATATATATATATATATATATATATATATCAAAAAGACGTTCGGCATAATCGTGCAATTCTTTGCTCTTCCCTTTGTTGCTTCGTCTGCAACTTGTCTAGCAGATCCGAGATTTCCATTACTTTGTTTTTTTTTTTGTTTGTTTTTCACTGAATAGCGTTTTTTTTAATGGTTTCTCATGCCATGATAGATTTTTTTTAGTTTTATCTTTCGTTTTAGATTTCTTTTTTTATTGCTGTAGTTGTTCATATCATTTTTATCATTTTCATTGCTGTTACTTGTCCTTACATTAGTTTTGTATGTCTTTTGATAGGTTAATAACTCCGATTTGGACTATCGTCGATTAACGATTAATTCCGGTCGTGGTTGTGTACCGGCAACATCATTGTAATAATTAAGACAATTTTGGTGTTTGAGAGAGAGAGAATCAAATGAATGAAAAGAAAACTGGAAGAAAGCATTGCTTCTTTTTAAATCAGTAACATAGACTAAAGCCATAAGTAGCATGTAACACACACACACACGCACATATGAATATATATATATATATATATATATATATATATATATATATATATATATATATATATATATATATATATATATAAAAATATTTATATATATACATATATATATATTTATATGTATATATGTATGCATGTATGTGTATATATACATATATATGTATATATGTATACATACATACACACACACACACACACACACACACACACACACACACGCACGCACGCACGCACACACACACACACACACACACACACACACACACACACACACACACATATATATACATCTTTTTCTTTCGGCTGCTCCCATTTAGGGGTCGCCACAGTAGATTATCTTTCTCCAACGCGCTCGGTCTTCTGCGCA
Source organism: Penaeus japonicus (assembly GCF_977035675.1). Lineage (NCBI taxonomy): Eukaryota > Metazoa > Arthropoda > Malacostraca > Decapoda > Penaeidae > Penaeus > Penaeus japonicus. Next base: position 5,248,661 of record NW_028234427.1, on the reverse strand, counting down.
TTCCTCAGTCACACCTATTGCTTTCACGTCTTCCTTTATAGCATCCATGTACCTTCTCTTTGGTCTCCCTCTCTTCCTCCTTCCGGGTGGCTCCATATCCAGCATCCTCCTCCCCACATAATCCTCATCCCTCCTCCTCACATACCCAAACCACCTTAGTCTTGCTTCTTGTGCCTTTTCCCCAATTGCTGCACATATGTGGTCCCTCTAATATATTCATTTTGGATTTTATTTGCCGTCGTCAAACCCAAGGAAAATCTTATCATCTTTATTTCACTTACTTCCATCTCCGCTTCCTGCCTCTTTGTCACTGGAATGGTTTCTATTCCGTACAGCATGGCAGGACGAACTACTGTTTTATAAATTTTCCCTTTAGTTCTTGCAGACATCCTCCTACCACATATCACTGCTGCAGTCTTCCTCCATCCATTCCAACCCGCTTGCACTCTCTTCTTTATTTCCCTACCGCAGTCTCCATTGCTTTGTACTGTTGACCCTAAGAACCTGAATTCTTCTACCTTTGCCACCTGCCCCCCTTGTAGCCTTATTGACTCCTCACCACCTCCATTCAGACACATGTACTCAGTCTTGGTCCTGCTCACTTTCAGTTCCCTCCTCTCTAGTGCATACTTCCATCTTTCTAGCTCTGTCTCCACTTCCACTCGGCCTTCAGAACATATTACTACATCATCAGCAAACAACATCGTTTGTGGGGCTTCCCGTCTTACCCCATCAGTCAGTCTGTCCATGATAATCGCAAATAGGAATGGGCTCAGAGCCGATCCCTGGTGAAGTCCCACACCCGCATCAAAACCTTCTGTCATTCCAGCTGCGCACCTTACTGTTGTTATGCTATCTTCATACATGTCCCTCACCGCCCTCACATACCTTTCTGGTACTCCCGAGCTCCTCATGCAATGCCAAAGCTCTTCTCTCGGAACCCGATCGTAAGCCTTTTCTAAATCAAACAACAGATAGTGCAACTTCCTCTGTCCTTCCCTGTGCTTTTCCATCAACATCCTAAGGGCAAAAACTGCATCTGTTGTGCTTCTCCCTGGCGTGAATCCAAACTGTTCTTCACTGATCCTCACAACTCTCCGCAGTCTCGCTTCTACAACTCTTTCCCATATCTTCATTGCATGGCACAACAGTTTTATCCCCCTATAGTTACTACAATTTTGTACATCTCCCTTGTTCTTGAAAATTGGCACTAACACATTTTTTCTCCACTCATCTGGCATCCTCCCTCCTTCCAAGATCTCATTGAACAGTCTAGTTGACCAACTCACTGCCATCTCCCCTAAGCTCTTCCATGCTTCCATTGGTATCTTATCCGGGCCTCTGCTTTGCCCCCCTTCATCTTCCCCAAGGCCTTCCTCACCTCTTCTCTGCTGATCCTTGGTATTTCCTGATTTAGCTCTTCCACCTCTTCTAACCTTCTTTCCCTTTTATTTTCAATGTTCATGAGGTCCTCAAAGTATTCCTTCCATCTGTGTAATATATTTTTCTTCCCTCGTCAGTATATTTCCGTCAGCATCCTTCACCATCTTTACATGCTGTATATCCCTCCCATCTCTCTCCCTCTGGATAGGTCTTTCTCTCCTTCCCTTGTATCTAACTTCTCATATAACTGTTTACATGTATTTTCTTTCGCTTTTGCCACTCCCCTCTTTGTTATTCTACACAACTCTTTGTATTCCTGATAGCTTTCTTCATTCCCAAGTCTGTCCCATTTCTGTTTTGCCTGTTTCCTTCTCTTTATAATATCCTGCACTTCCTCATTCCACCACCAGGTTTCCTTGTATTCTTTTCTTCGTCCTGATGTCAACGCAAGTACACATTTGGCTTTTTCAGCCAGTGTTTCTGAGATTTCCTCCCACCTGATCACCTCCCTCCCAGCAAAGACTTTGTACACTTCTTGTACAAATGCTGTACTGTACTCCTCCTTTAGTTTCCAGCATTTGACCCTAGGTTCCGCCCTCATTTTTCTGGCTGCCTTCACTTTCAGATTTAACTTCCCAACTAACACTCTATGCTATCTTGCTACACTCTCCCGGGAACGACCTTAGAATCACTAAACTCTCTCAAGTTACATCTCCTACATATTATAAAGTCTATCTGCGCACTCCTACCTCCACTCTTGTATGTAACTCTGTGCTCTTCCCTTTTATTAAAATATGTATTCACCAGTGCCATCTCCATCCTTTTTGCCCACTCAATTCCTCTCTCCTATGCAATATTTGCCCATCACTCCCTCGTCCCCATTATTTCCTTCTCCAATATGACCATTGAAGTCTGCTCCAATAATAACTCTCTCCTCTCTGGGGATGTTCTGTAACATTTCTTCCACTTCGCTCCAGAACTCCTCTATCTAGCACTCCACCTGTGGGGCATATGCACTGATCATATTTATTTGGATCCCTTCTACATCCATCTTCAGGTTCATTATTCTATCTGATGCCCTCTTCACTTCCAGTATGCTGTTGATATACTTATCCTAAACTATTACCCCAATATCGTTTCTCCTTCCATCTATCCCATGATAGAATAACTTATAATCTCCGCCAATCAGCTTCGCTTTACTGCCCCATCATTTAGTTTCCTGTACACAGAGAATATCTATCTTCCTCCTCTCCATCATGTCGGCCAGTTCTCTCCCTTTACCAGTCATGGTGCCAACATTTAAGGACCCAACTCTGATGTATGTATGTATGTATAAAAAAAAATATATATATATATATGTGTGTGTGTGTGTGTATGTGTGTGTGTGCATCTCTCTCTCTTTCTCTCTCTCTCTCACTCTCTCTCTCTCTCTCTCTCTCTCTCTCTATATATATATATATATATATATATATATATATATATATATATATATATACACACAAATTTTTACCTCCCTGACCGGGACTCGAACCCGCGCCGTAAGATCGACAGGCACGGAGTTGATACCGTTCGGCTACACGACCCGACAAAAGAGATGTTCAACCAGACACCTTATGAGATGTCATGGGCATTACCTATGTGTTCTTAGCAGAACAGTGATAGCGAATTTTTACGAACACCTCCCGCGGGCACTCGGCAGCGACGGAATCACAAATTCAAGTCCCAAATCAGGTTCCCAAGGTTATATATGTGAGAAGATGGTGTAGACGAGCGGTATCAACTCCGTACCTGTCGATCTTACGGCGCGGGTTCGAGTCCCGGTCAGGGAGGTAAAAATTTGTATATATTAAAAATGCGTTACTGCATTGTACCATCTTCTCATATATATATATACATATATATATATATATATATATATATGTATATAAAATATATATATATATGTATATATATACATATACACAGATATATATATATATATATATATATATATATATATATATATATATATATATACATACTGTACATAATGATAACAAAAGCAACAATAATAGCAACAATGAAAACAATAACAATAATAATCATGATGATAATATTATTACTATTTTCAAATAATGATGATAATAATCATAATAATGATAATAATAATAATAATAACAATAATAACATAATAATGATAGTAGTGATACTATCAATAAAAAACAATACTGACGATGACAAATAGCTGGGGACGCATATGTTGATATGAAATTAATGGCAGTGTTGTTGTTGCGGAAAATAGCGCGAGTGTAGCGCGCGGCGGCGCGGCGGTGTGAAAAGGCTCCTCCTCCTAAATCAACATCGCCACAACAATTGTGGCGCAACCAACATGAGGATCAGTGTGGACCGCCCTTTGTTGCTTTCCAGATTGCATTGAAGTAGTAAGCTTAACTAAAGGTTCATGCAACACCATTGCGATGGCGGATGCATTTTTTCTTTTTCTTTTTTCTTTCTCTCTTCTTGCTTTCTTTTCTTTCTAATCTTTGGCCTAAGAAACATATCTGGCCTAGTAAACCGAGACAACAAGGCTTTTATAGTTGCCGATTACATTTATTCTTAATATTAGTCTATCTTACGTCTCTTGTTTTATAACATATGATGTATATGATGATGATGATGCATGATGAAGCATGATGTGAGTGATATAGATAATGATGATAGTGATACGATTAGTACGAAAGTTATAAAGGGAAAAGTATCTTAATTAAAAAAAAAGGAATTAATTAAGGTTGTATAATTATGCATGTTGTGATGATGTAATGAATGAAAGAGAGCTTTGTTTATTTGCTTTTTTTATTTGTTTTTTGTCGTGTGTGACGTGTATTTGTGTGACAAACTTACATATTACTTGACTAAAAAACAAATAAATACAAACATTAACTTAATGTTTTTTTTTACAAATTTTTATTTGATTTTGCGGTCGTCCTAATAATGATGAAAATGATAATAAAAATGATAATAAAAATTTAATAAAAAATAATGACAAAATAAATGATGAAATAGGAAGAAAAATGAGAATAATATAAGGATAGTCGTAAACGTAAAAATATAAAAAAATATATAAATAATAATGATAATAGATATTTAAAAAAAAAAATTGTCACGAACATTCAATGAAAGGGGAAAACAGAAAAGATCAGGTTGGCGGTTGTCTCCACGAAACTATATGAAGATTGAAGGCTCTAGAATTCCATATAAGTTAGATAGGTGAATGATGAATTCTGAAATAATATGCAGGATATGCAGTCAAAATTAGAATTACATAAATAAGTAAAACGTGGATCAATGAAGATTTCAAAGGTCTATTCAGAGGCCTCGGGTCGCTCAATGATTTTAGAATACTTGTATTGTTTTTCTTTTCTTTCCTTTTTTTGTGTACTGTGATCCGCTTTTTAATACTTATGAACTCAAATGTGTTTTCCACAGTGTTTGCCTTTCTCCAACGCTGTGTTCTTAATTAAGTGTTTTATCCGAAAACCAGCCACACGCAAACCTTTTCTTTTTCTTTTCTTTTTGCATGGTAACATATACCTGAGGTTGCCATAACAAAATCATGCTCGCCAATTGTAAAATAGGTATCGGCTCTCAGTTTGCCTTGGGCGTCATACAGGTCTATACCTCCGGAGCGAGGGACTCAACGCACGAGGGAAGAGGTAGCTAACTTTATTCCCACAATGACTTCTCGGAAGGCTTTTAACATGATATTGATTGCGATGCTGTTACGGTGTCCAGTACGAGTTGCGTGTACGTCTGCCCTGACGCACTTCACTCGGGTGTTGGTCTCACGAAGTCTGGCAAATTCTGAACTTCCTCTTTCGACTCTGAACATCCCGCCCGGGGCTCCCCACGCCCTCAGGTGTTCCAACGGATGTGCCGCCCTTCCCTGGTGTCGCATGTGGTGGCATGACACCTCCGCCAACGACTGCCTCGTCTCCCAAATCTTCGTGACGCCTGGCTATGAGGAAACCAACGCGGCCGACACTCTGACGTGCTACACGTCGCGTCATAAGACTACTTAGGTCATGCCACCATTGGCAGCAGTGAGGATTGGACCAGCTTCAGTGCCGCGAGGATGAAAGAGAATCTAATGGATGAATATTACACCGGACTGATGAAGGAGTGTTTGCTGCTGAGGGCCGTCGGAATCCCTTGGATCCTGCTAGATTTCGGGAAACCAGTTATGATCCAGCATGTGAGAATCGTTGCACAACCCACGGTCAATGCTGAAAAGTTCAGGAATGTGCAGTTGCGAGTTGGGACCTCGCCAGTGTCTTCTCCGGGGAATTTTAGCTCTTATGGACTCTTCGGAGAGTTTGCCGGACCGGCAGAGAGCGACCAGGTCATTCGTTTTGACGTTGCAAAGCCTGATTGGGCCAGATTCCTTTCCGTCCAGATGATGCAGACAAGTGTTTTCCAACCGTGTCATTTAGAAGTGTACCAAAAGAAAAAGAAAATATTATGTTACTTTGGTTTTCTTCTATATCAAATAAAGTGGGGAAGATTATATCACCTGCATTTGCCTTTGTGACGACAGTGAAACTATTGCTTATGATGATATAGTAAAATTACGATTAGGAGCAGTGATAGTTATTATAACAAATCTGAGCCATCTTATTTAAGTGATGCTCTTTCTATAAATCAATCCAAACTTATATAGAAAAATAAATTGATATGCATAGATATAGAAGATAGATAGATAGATAAACATATAGATCATATTTGTAAATGGGTATGTATATGGATGTGTATATATGTGTATATATATACATAGATATATAGATATAGATATAAATACATATATATGTGCGTATGTGTGTGTATTTATACACACACATACACGCACACATACACACACACGCACGCACGCACGCACACACGCATACACATGCACATGTACACACACATACACATGCACATACACATACACATACGCATACGCATACACTCACACACACACACACATATGTTTGTGTGTGTGTGTGTGTATATATATATATATAAATATATATATATATATATTTATATATATATGTGTGTGTATGTGTGTGTGTATATATATGTACATATATATATATATATATATATATATATATATATATATATATATATATGTGTGTGTGTGTGTGTGATTGTGTGTGTGTGTGTGTGTATGTATATATATACAAACTTGTATGTATACACATACACACACACACTCACACACACACACACACACACACACACACACACACATATATATATATATATATATATATATATATATATATATATATATATATATATCATCATCATCATCATGATCATCATCACCATCATCAGCCTGTATCAATCCACTGCAGGACGTAGGCCTCTCTCAATCTTTTCCAGTCATTCCGGTCTTGTGTCCTCTGATTCCAGTTTACTCCCGCGAATTTTGCTATTTCATCCCGCCATCTAGTCATTGGTCTTGCCCTGGGTCTCTCTGTGTCCTGTATTGCCCATTCTGTTGTTTCTTTGCCCACCTGTTGTCCTGTCTCCGATATATGTGTCCAGCCCACTGCCACTTTTTCTCCTTGATGGTCTTGAGTATATCCTCTACTTTTGTTTGCTGCCTGATCCATGTGGCCCTTTTCTTGTCTCTTAAGCTAACTCCTAGCATAAGCCTTTCCATTCCTCTTTGGGCGCTTACTAATTTCCTCTCGAGTGCCTTGGTCGTAGTCCATGTCTCTGATCCATATGTCATGACGGGGAGGACGCATTGGTCAAAAATCTTTCTCTTTAGACATAGTGGCAGACTACTTCGTAATATATTACTATGTTTACGGAAGGCACTCCAACCTAGCTTGATTCGCCGTTTTATCTCGGCTTCGCAGGATGTACTCGACTGAATGAGTTGCCCTAGGTATACATACTCGTTCACTGCTTCTAGTACCTCGCCCTGTATTTGTATTTGCTTAACTGGGGTTCGACTGTTGAACATGACTTTAGTCTTTTTCATGTTCATTTTAAGGCCAATCTTCAGACTTTCCTTATTTAAATCGCTTATTAATTGTTGTAGTTTATCTGCTGACTCACCGAAAAGAACAATGTCATCTGCAAATCTTAGATTGCTTAAGTGCTCATTCCCTATTTTAATCCCTCTCTCTTTCCAATCTAACTTCTTGAATACTTCCTCCAAGCAGGTTGTAAACAGCTTCGGTGAGATGGTGTCGCCCTGCCTAACACCCTTTTTTATTGGTATTTTATTGGTTTCTGTGTGGATTTTGACGGTCGCTGTACCATCTCTATATATATCCTCTAATAATCTGCAGTATATTTCCTCTACTCCTTGTTTACGAATTGCATCCAGTACTGTAGATATCTGTACCGAGTCGAATGCCTTTTCATAATCTACGAATGCCATACACATGGGCTTCCTATATTCGTTTGTTTTCTCCCTTATTTGAGCTAGTGTGTGGATATGGTCTGTAGTTGAGAATCCACTGCGGAACCCTGCCTGTTCCCTAGGCTGCTTTGAATCTAATGTATCGGTGGTACGGGCTGTGATGATTTTTGTTAACAGTTTATAGATTACTGAGAGGAGGCTTATAGGTCGGTAATTCTTTAAGTCTTTTGTGTCTCCCTTTTTGTGTATTAGAATTATTATTGCGTTTTTCCAGGCCTTCGGAATTTTATCGACGTCTAGACATCTGTTATAAAGATTGGCCAGCTTTACTGCCGCAATCTCTCCTGCGTCTTGAATTAGATCTACATTAATGCCGTCTTCTCCTGGTGTTTTTCCTCTTTTCATGCTTTTTAGTGCCCTATTTACTTCATCTACCGTGATGTTTGGAACATCTCCAATTGTTGTGTTTGTCTCCGTATGTGGTTGGTCGTTTGAGTGGTATAGGTTGCGATAGAAGTCTTCTATTACTTTGATAATTTCATTTTTATTGTATGTCGCCTCTCCGTTGGGTTTCTTTACTGCATACATTTGTTTTTTCCCTATTCCAAGCCTCCTCTTTGTTGCCTTAAGGCTGGTGCCGGCAAGCAGAGCTTCGTTTATTTTTCGTATGTTAAATTTGCGTAAATCCTCTTTCTTCTTCTTGTTTATCGTCTTAGTCAGCTCTGTTGATTCTATATTGTCTCTGATTGATGTTACTTTCATTTCCCCACGCTGTTTCATAAGCTCTTTTGTCTCTACCGAAAGCTTACTGAACCTTTCTTTTTCGTCTTTACCCCCTATTTCAAGTGCAGCT
>NW_028234427.1:5207522-5210022 GCF_977035675.1 Penaeus japonicus | reverse complement strand
ATATATATAAATCTATGTCATACAAATAAAAAAACAAAATATCTACTATCTCACTATATATACATAAACTAAAATATACATAAAATAAATATAACAATCATTTTATCAATATATATATCCCAAATATATATGTATAAATAATATCACAATATATCTAATATAAGATCATATATATTATTAATATATGTCTAACTATATATAAACACAAACTATATATAAATAACTCTAATATATTTATAAATAAAAAATATATATATATATATATATATATATATATCTATATATATATATATATATATATATATTTATATATATATAAATATATCTAATATATATATAATATTTATATATAATAAATTATATATATATATTAATATTAATATAAATATATATATATTATATTATATATATAGATATATATATAGAAAGAATTAAATTTATATATCATATATATATATATATATATAATATATATATATATTGATATAGTTATATAGAGAGATATAGAGATAGATATATATATATATATATATATATATATTATATTAATAATACTATATATATATATTTATATATATAAATATAAATTATTAAATATATATGTTATATATATATATATATATATATATATATATATATATATATATATATATATATATATATCCGTATATATATATTACCATATATATATATATTAATATATATTATTATATATATATATATACATTATATATATATATAATCTATATATATATAATATATAAATATATCTATATATATATTTATATATATCTATCTATCTCCTATTAATTTAAATATATATATTATATATATATATATATATATATAATCTATCTATGAATATACATAAAATATAAATTATATATATAAATAATGATTAAATATATATATATATAATATATATATATTACTATTATATATATATATATATTACTATATATATATATATATTAATATATTACTATGTAATTTTATACATTTATATATATATATATAATATAATATATATACTATAAAAAAATATATATATATATAAAATATAAAAATTTAATATAAAAATAAATACATATATATAAATATATCAGACCATAAGATAAAAATACTGTATATATATATTTATATGTTATATAATGCATAATATATATTATATAAATATATATATATATATAAAATATATATATATATTATGCATATTCAAAAATATATATAAATATATAATATATATTATATATATATTATTTGATATATATACATATATTAATCTAAAAAAATATATTATAAATATAATATCTATTAAATATATTCATAAATATCAATTATCTATAATTATAAATATATATATTTACATATATATACTATATATATATATATATATATATTTTAAATATCTAAATATTAATAATATATATATATATAAATAATTATATATATAATATATATATATAAATATATATATATGTAAATATAATAAAATTTATATGTAACTAAATACATATAAAAATATATATATATATACCTAAATTATATATTTATATCTATATTATATATATATATATATATATATATTCTTTATATATATTTACCTATATATATATATATATATATATATATATTATTGTAACTATATATTTATTATATATATCGATTATATATATATATATAATATTTGTAATTATATATGTATTTCTCATTTATATAAATATATATATATATATAGTACTATATTTACATATATATATATATATATATTAATATATATATATATATATATATATATATATGTATATGTATATACATATTTCATATATATATATATTATATTTATCTATATATATATTTATATATATTTATATATTTAAAAAAATATTATCTTAACTAAAGAATTAATAAATATTATAATATAAATTATATATATATATCTATATAATAAATATATACACATTATCTTGCCTGATTATTTATATCAGTATTAATATGTATGTATATATAATATATATATATAATATATATATATATATATATATATATATTATAAATATATCCATTATATGCATAAATATTTAATTAATATATATTATATATATTTCTAAATATATAAATATATATATATATTATTTATATATATTATATATTATCTTTTACTATATATTTATATGCATATTCTATATATTTATATATATAATATCTATATTTTCTTTATATACATCTATATATAGAAATATCTATAATTATATATAATATAAATATATACAATCATATATTTAGATAGATAGATAGAAAGATGATAGTATAGAATACCAATCTATCTGTATTATATATATATATATATATTATATATATAAATATATATAAATATATATTGAATATTATCTCTAAATAAATAATAAATAATTATAAAAATTTATCTATATATATATATTATATTTATATATATATATATATATATAGATATATACACATTAATATATATTATTTATAT
>NW_028234427.1:5190022-5200022 GCF_977035675.1 Penaeus japonicus | reverse complement strand
GAGAGGGAGGGGGGGAGAGAGGGGAAAGGGGGGAGAGAAGAGGAGAGGAGAAGGAGAGGAAGGGGGAGGGGGAGAGAGAGAGAGAGAGAGAGGAGAGAGGAGAGAAGAGGGGAAAGGAGAGGAGGAGGGGGGAGAGAAGGAGAGAGAGAGGAGGGGAGAGGAGAGAGAGAGAGGAAGAGGGGGAGGGAGAGAAAGGGGAGGAGAGAGGAGAGAGAAAGAAGGAGGAGGAGGAGAGGAGAAGAGAAGAAGAGAGGGAAGGAGAGAGGGGGAGAGGGAGAGAGAGAGAGGGAGAAGAGAGAAAGGAGAGAGAGAGAGAGAGGAAGGGAGAGGGGGAGAGAGAGAGAGAGAGGGGAGGAGAGAAAGGAAAGGAGAGAAGAGGAGGAAGAGAAGAGAGAGAGAGAGAGAGAGGGGGTTTTATCTATATATATATAAATATAAATATAATATATTATATAAGTCATATATATATACTTATATAGTAAATATATATATATATATATATAAATTTATATATATATATATATATATATTTATTTAGTGATTAATATTCTATATATATATATATGTTCTACAAAAATATATATACCGCAATAATAATTATATATATATATATATAATTGATATATTATATATGCGACATATATATATAATATATACATACAATAAAATATATGATATATATATATATTTATGCGTTATATACATATCCTATGATATACATATAAATATATTACATATATATATATATATACTTTATATATATATAAAAATATATATAATATATACTAGGTACTATATATATATATACATATCAATATATATATATATAATATATATATTAGTATAAATATATATATACGTATATATATATACTATATGTATATTTATATATATATATATATATATATATATATATATAATTAAATATAATATATATACATATATATTATACTCATTAAATATATATATATATATATATATATAATATATATTAAGACATATATAAATATTACATATATATATATATATATAATATATAATATATACGGAATATATTTATATAAATATATTACATAATATATATATATATATATATATAATATATATACTGCAAATACATATATTATTTAATAATACATGTATATTAATAAATATAAATATATAGTTTTAAATATATGTTAATATATATATAAATATATATTCATAATATTATGTTTATATCATTATATCTAATATATATATATATATACCATATATATATATATAATATAAGCATTGTATTATATATACATGTATATATATATATAATATTTATATTATTAGATTTATATATATGCATTCTATAAATATATAATATATTATATTATATTTAAGTACACATATATAAAATTATATATATATACTATGTAAAATATATATATTCATATATAATTATATCTATATATATATATATATATATATATACATATCTATAAAAATATATACATATATATTTATATAATTAAATATATATATATATATATATTTATAATATATCTATTATATATTTATATATATAATATCTATATGTATATTTATATATATATATATATATAATAAAAATCTATTTATATCTATATATTTACAATGTGTTTTTGGACTTCACAGCACACACCTGTATATAGGTTATATATCCAGTGTATATAGATGATTGAATATAAATATAGTGTTATATATATATATATATATATATATGTATATATAAAAAGTATCATATTTTGTATATAATAGCTATACATACACAACACACAACACACACACACCACCACACACACTCATATATATATGAGTATACATTATATATATATATATATATCCCTACATCCACACACACACACACCACACCCACACACACACACCCCCCCATATTTTTATATATATATATATATACATATGGTTATATATTTATCTATTTAATATATATACATATATATAAAAATTTAAGACTTTAACTATATATATATTAATTTATAATGTATATAGAAAATAAATATATTTATATATCGAATAATTATATAGATATATATATATAAAAAAGATAAATATATATATATATATATATATATGTTTAAAATATATATATATATCTATATAAGACTCTTTATATCTCTATCTAAAATACATATACTCATAAATATAATGTATATGACTCAGTAAATATATATATAAACATATATATAGTCAATAATATATCGATATAAATATATTAATATATAAAATATATATATATAGTTTATATATAACATATATATTTCTATCGACTCATTATATACATCAAAATAAAAAAATTATATAACACTGTTATAAATATATGTAATATATATATACCAATACCATATATAACTATATATATATAATATATATATACATATATAATATTATATACTGTTTTATGTATATATATATATATTCTATATATAACTCATATAAATATATATATATAAATATTTAAATGGGTATATATAAACTATATATATATATATATATAAATATATATCATATACATATATAACATATATCCTATATCAGAATATAACATACTTAATTATATGATCAAAAATATATATATACAACCATATAAACTATATATATAATATACATATATATAATATATATCATTATATATATATATATATCCATCTTATATATATATATAATATATATTATATTATAAATATATATAATAGATATATATATATATTAGTATATATATATATATATAATAAATATATATATCACACATATATATATACCTACATTTATATATAATATATATATATATAGTCACAAACATCTTTATATATATATTCATATATATATATATTGAGCTATATAGATATTAATGTATAGTCTCTATATATAATGTAGAAGGTATATATTATATATATATATATAGCTATTCATATGTATAGTATATCCAGAGATATACATATATATTTATATGAGCTACAATTATATATACTGATTATATAATTATATATATATATATATAAAATATATATATAATACATATTTATATATTTATATATATATATACATATCATTACATGTATATATAAATATATTATATACATATATATATATATATAGGTTTATATATAGTTTAATATAAATTCTGTATGATATCAAATTATATATAGCGATATATATAATGATCGTAGCGTATAAATATATTATATATATATAGTTACTATACATAATGTATATATATATATATATGTATATATTTATAAAAATATTTATAGTCATATATATATATACATATAGAATATATATTATATATATTTTATATATATATTATAGTATATAATATGTACTTTATACATATATCTATGTAATTTATTATATATATATATATATAATATATATATATATATATATATTTATATATATAATATAGGTATATTATATAACTGATATATTTATATAATATTTATATAGACTAGTATACCTATATATGTATATATATATATCTCTAAAATATATATATATTATATATATATGGACATATATATACTATATATATGACATATATATATATCTATATATATAATTTATATAATTATATAAATATATACATACATACATATATATATATATATATATTACATATACTTATATATATATATATATATCATCATGTGTGTGTGTGTGTGTGTGTGTGTGTGTATGTATGTAAGTATAAGTTCATATATATACATGTGTAATTAATTTACATATATATATATATATATATATATATATAATATATATATAAAAAAGTATGTATATTTATACATGTATAAATATATGTATATATATTTAACATATCTACAAAACAAAAATATATATATATATACTATATATATATAATATATAATTTAATATAAATATATGTATATATATTGTATAATATATAAATATATATACCCCCCTATATATATTATATATAAAAAATATATATATATATATATATATATATATATATATGTATATATATATAGTCGCCATATTTATATATATATGTGTATATAATACATGTGTTTATGAGAGTGAGAGAGTATTGAGTGATTATTTAAAGTATTACATCTGTACCTCAAACACCATGTCTCACCCTCTCTATCAACACTTAAAAATACAATATCAATACCACACAATGAGAAACTAAACTCCCACAAAAGACATCTCTATTTAACCCTAAACACTAAATCTATATATATATATATATATATATATATATATATATATATATTATATATATAATACATTAAAAAAAAACATATATGTACTCTGATAATTGACTCCTCTCACTTCTAAAACATATACATAAACATATATGTATATATATAAATATATTATAAGTTTATGTATATGTGAATAAGAATCTAACACACCATAACTCTAAATATAACGATCACTATAAAAACCACTAAAACTCTAAACCACCAAACAACCCCCCATAAATTAATCTAACACCACAAATTCTATGATTCTGAAACAATATATTTATGTATATATATTTTTTCTTATATGTGTGTATGGTTGTGTATGTATATTCATATATATATATATATATATATATCATTTACTTATATAATATAAAGGGCCTATATATATATATATATAATAATGATATATATATATATATGTATGTATATGTATATGTATATATATATATATATATATACATAAATATATATATATATGTATTTATATATATTTATACATATGTATGTATATATTTGTATTTATATATATGTAAGTATATCTATATATATAGATATATATATATATATATATTTATATTTATATATATATATATACTCAAATTATCTAACCTAAAAGAATTGTCTAACTAGACGCCTGACAACCGTCACGGAAATTTCCTATATGCTCATAGCAGAGCAGTGATAGCGAGGTTTAGCAGACAATTCCCGCGGGCACTCGGCAACAACGAAATCAGAAGTTCAAGTCCCAAATCAGGATACCACTCTGCTCTGCTATGAGCACATAGGAAATTTCCATGACAGTTGTAAGAGGTCTGGTTAGACAATTCTTTTATTGGGTCGTGTGGTCTATCAGATTCAGGACCGTGCCTGTCAACCTGACAGCGCGGGTTCGAGTCTCGGTCAGGGAGGTAAAATTTGTATTGATATATGTATATATATATATATATATATATATATATATATATATACTGGTATGTGTGTGTGCGTGTTTGTGTGTGTGGATGTATATATGTATATGTATATATATACATATATATATATATATACATATATACATATATATATATATATATATATATATACATATATATGTGTGTGTGTGTTAGTGCATGTGTTTTTTTATATTCTTGCATGCATATTCCTTATTATCCAACATATCGTGTTGAAATATTTCTTCCTCTACACACAGATTCGTCAAGTTCTTCCTGTTCAGGATGAAGGTTGCATTGATTGCAATGGCAATGACGCTGGTGACGGAGCCTTGGTCGCCATCCTCCGCCGCCCTGACTACTTTCTTCAGGCGAGTTCTGGTTTCGCAAGCAACTGTGGCGACGTCATTGCGTCTTGAACATGCGTCGTGTCCCTCACATGTGAACCAGATCTTCAGATGCTCCATCCTCTGTGCTCTTCAGTCCTGGTGTGATCTGTGGTGCCCTGACGCCTCCACAGACCAGTGCCTCTTGTCCAACATGATCGTCATGCCAGACTACGTGGAGAGCAACATGACTGATGCCCTCACCTGCTATACACAACGTCCCAAGGACTACGCTACGGGGGCTACCATTCAGGGCACGATCTCAAATTCACGCAATCCCACAAGAGTGAAAGAAAACCTTGTGGATGGAATCTATGATTGGTATACAATAGATGATTGTTACATAACCTTTACTCAGGCCACTAATCATTGGTTCCTGCTCGACTTCGGGGAACCAGTAACCTTTCAAACTGTCAGGCTTATTGCCCAACCTAGTGGAGCAAAATTTATGGTCTCCTCTCTGGTGAATCTAGAGATCCGAGTAGGAATGTCTCCCGTGGCCACACTCGGTTCCTTCGGCTCCTATACTTTGATCGGCACGTTCCCTGGTCCTGCAACGGCATTCAGTCAAGTGATTGAGATTAAGGCTGTCGCACCTGTGACAGCCAGGTTTTTATCGGTCCAAAAGGTGAACAATGACAATTATCTTCAGTACTGTCACGTGGAAGTCTACTAGGATGGAATCCCTCTGAGAAAAAAAAAAAAAAACATGATAAAAGACCTAAAGATTTTCGTTGGAGACTTCATTGAGATCTGTCACTTCAATGTCTATTTGGGAGGAGTCCACATTAGGAAAGAGAATTTCATTTCCTACAACGCACAAAAAACGACCATTTCACTTGCCATACCCAGACCAAAAGGCCAAGGTAGGCTACTAGGAAATCATTTTGAGTTGATGAATACGGTATCCAATCACACACCAACAATAATGTTAGCATGAATATACATAATTGGAATATATGTCTGAAGCAAAGGTACATGGTTTAAACAAATATGGCAAATGGAAATACAAGTGCTTAAAAGCTGAAGATAAAATGCAATCTTCATGAGCCGTGATACAAATGTATAAAGTATAACCATATATTTCCATTGTTGATACATATGGAATAATATATACTGTGTGTATATGTATGTATATATATATATATATATATATATATATATATATATATATATATATATATATATATATATATATATATATATATATATATATATATATAAAGATAGACAGATAGATTTGTTTGGTGATTCCACTGTAATGTTTTGCAAGACAATGCTCAGCATACTTTTACTGGTTTATAATCACCAAGAGCATTACACTCTTACCATTTTCGTTTCAGCCCACTGCATGTTGCCTACCATCTGTCACTAAGAAAACCAAGCGGTAACGACCAACACAACCACATTCTAGAGAAATACTGATGTTCTATTAGAGCAGACAGCCACCCCGGTCATTCTATGTGCACTGACTGATTTGCTTTTAATGGAAAGGGAAATTGCAGTCGATTTCCTATCGCAGTTTGTGTAAAGTTGCCACTTTGACTAGTTCTTTCTGATATTATCAGAAAGAAATGGAAATTCATTCTGCAATTTATGGAAAGTAGCCATTTTCTTTTCAAAGCCAAGGAACAGTTTGCGATCAGGGATGAGCACCATGATACAAAAAGTACACGAGAAAATTCTAACAATTCTCGCCATGCACCACACACTATATCTTGTTTATTCTGTGCGGCTATCAATATCATTCGATGTTTCATTATTGGGAAGCAGGCGGCGATTGTTGAATCACAAAGAGACATGGCCTGTTGACCTGCTATTCGTACAGTTGAGATCAGTCCTTTACAGATTTATTTTATTTATTTATTCTCATTCGTTGATTTATCATTATTATTTTTTGTTTTGACAGATGAAAATATTCCTGAATCATTGTGATCTTAATGTATGTACTGTAATGATCTGAATACCTGTGTTAATGATCATGAGACATTTGTGAAATGAGAAACGGGAATTTATTTTTATGCCAATCCTTAAAAACAATCACTAAACTATCAAACTAATTTGTATCACGTTTGTCTTCATGCAATGAAATCTTTGTAGTAATAAAACACTGCTACTACAATTCGAGTTCTACATTCCGTACGTATGTGCATACCAAAAGAGGGATGGAAATACACACACACACACACACATATATATATATACATATATATATATATATATATATATATACACTCTAATCATTATTTTTACAATTTCATAGCAATAACAAAGTGATAATAACAATGACGATGATAATATCAACAGCAACAAAGACAATAATTCATGTATCACTTACGGTATCAATATCATATATGTCATGATTATTATATCAAAACTCAAAAGAGTAGCGCCTGTCAATAGCCGATTGCCACTGGGTAACCCTGGTTACCTAACATAAATAGATAAAGTAAATTACCTTCAGTTACAGACTGTGATTTACTGCACCCTCGGTGCTTTGTTTAGCTACAAAATAACGCGAGGTTACTATAGAAGTAGCAGTAGTCTTAGCTCCTACCTCAAATCACAGCATTCTTCTACCACAGGGCATTGACCCCTGGGAAGGGAGGCCTAGTAGTCTGGGGCATCCTTCGGGCGCAACTCTCTTCTTCCTTTATCTTTCTATGTGACTTTCCTGAGTCTACCAGAGTTTCCTTGTGAGCGCTCATAGTCACATGGGGGATGAGCACCGAATGATTGTTCGTTGCACAGGCAAGTTCGGCAGTAAAGAAATGCTTTCCACACAACTCCGATCCCTTAGCTGGTACTGGAGACCGCAACCAAACTTCCATCTTGGGGGGGGGGGGGTATGTTTAACGATAAGATTGTCTTTTCTCTTGGCTGGTGGGAATAGGTTAAAACAGGACTACTGGCTTTACATAAGGATTTGGACCTGCAGGCGTATCCTTAGTCATTTTCACAGCATGGCCATCACTGTCTTCTCATCGCCGCATTCCAAGTCACATATTTATATGAACAGCACCTCGACTCTTTCGACCTCGACCCATTTAGGGAACACACTACATCTTTGGGAGAGGAGGTTTTACACCTTGAAACCAGCAGACGACAAAAATGGCAGAATGTCATTGAAAATGCAAATTTAAAGCATAATAGTAAAAATGCCTAGAAAACAATCAAGATGCTCACCTCAGCTAGCAAACAGAACATCAGAGTTGCTGCTGTCTCACCTGATCAAGTAGCTCACCAACTCTTGCCAAATGGAAAATCATGTGGGGAACAGACTGTCTGCCAAAAAGACCAGGACAGAAACCAGTAAAATCCTACAAACCATCACACAGGATTTTGTTCCTTTCACAAGAGATGAGCTCGAAGCTGCCTTGAAGCATATGAAGAATGGAAAAGCAGCAGGCCTAGACGATATAACCAGTGAGCAAATAAAACACTTTGGTCAAAAAACAAAACACTGGCTGCTTTCACTTTTCAACACATGTGTAGTGTAGTGTGATGTCCGTGTTAACCCAGGGGCCCCGTCCCAGTTCATCAAGTCAAAGGTGAAAACTTATTTGCCCTCCCTTGATGCTGGCCAGGGAAACAAGCGCTAAGGGCCTGGCTAACCCGTCAATTCAAAACCCCTGAAAGTGGTAGCGTAGGGGAGGGAGTTTGAATCAGTTAAATGGGTGTATTCCAGCGTGACAATCTCTTTCTGATGCTCAGCCTAATAAAACAAAATTCTAAAACTAATTGAAAAATACTAGTAAAATATAAAATGGCAAAACATGTGCAGAAGGCACTTAAAATGATTAAAGCTGCCGTATACTAAAACTAAAGAAAAGATACTCCCGAGTGGAGTATCTGGCAGAAGGCTTACCAATAAAAACAAAGGCTAGATCAGCAAATCTGACGCCACTGCTGAAGGCTTAAAAATTGACAAAATCTAAATATGGCAGAAAAGAAAACAACATTCTGGTGTACTAAAATGAAAAAAACACAGACTTCCTACCACAAAGTATAATAAGACTAGGTAAAAGGAATCCAGCCAAGTTCAATAAAAAGGTTTGATCAGATTTAATAAAAATGTTCTTTTAGACCACGTCCAGCTCCTAAGCAAAGAATGTCAGGCACTTCAGTACTTAACTCTTGTCTTCGTGATCGTATCCCCGTTGTTCACTTCCTTGGCTCGACACGGATAGTCCAAAAATGGCGACACAGCCGGTTAACTACTCTGGAGGACTGGGTAAAGGAAACACCTTCGTTGACTGTCTGACCGTCTCTCTTTATTGTTTAAAAAAACGTCAACATTGCCTCGGTGACGTCAGAAGCATATTATCTTAACAATATTTTTAATAATAAAATTCAAGCAAAAAGACTACATAAAAGAAAGATACAAATGTAAAACAAAATGTATAAAATCCTAAAAAGCATAACATATTAACTAAAA
>NW_028234427.1:5177522-5180022 GCF_977035675.1 Penaeus japonicus | reverse complement strand
GGCATGCCCTCAACTCTGCTGGTAGACCGGCGCTACTTGTTCTAGCAGAGAACTCGAGTGCCAGTCTCTCCGCCTCCGACTGCGGGTCATGATGGGTCTTTCTGGGGGCTGAGCGGTTTGTGGCCCGTCTGATAGGGTTCCACAACTCTGAAAGGGAGGTTTGGTGGCCAAAGGACTCACACCACTCCAGCCACTTTTCTGCTTTACCCTCTTAGCAGTTTCCTGAGCATCCCTGTACCAGGCATCTTTGAAACACCTGGACCACGGACAAGTTTTGGGAATGGTCTCTGAGGCTGTCTCGTCTATGGCATTAACTAGTCTGGCCTCAAGTGTATCCACATTATCATTAAGTGAGGAGTCACTGGTTCTGAGGCACCTGGCCAGGGCCTTCTGGAAAGCTTTCCAGTTGGCCCTGTCCACCTTCTATCGAGGATTATCCTGGGGCACGGGTGCCGGGCCAGCATCCAAGATGGTGGTGACTATCCCATAGTGATCACTCGTGGCAGTGTTGTCCACAGACCAATTAATTCTCTCGACCAGGGCCACAGTGACAAAGGTAAGGTCAAGGACCCCCCCCGCCAACGTGCGTAGGCTCCTGGTTGTTGAGAAGAGCAATCTCGGGGCATGACTCAAGCACCGCGGCTATGTGATAGCCTGCCGCATCCCGGCTCCGTGTGGGAGCCAGGATGGGGTGGTGGGCATTGAAGTCTCCCCCTATGAAAATTGGCTCGTGTGCCGCAGCAGCACAGACTTCACTAATATCTAAGCTCCTACAGGTTGGCCTGCTGTATACATTGTACAGCTTGAGGGGACCCCCAGCCATATGGATCTCAATGGCAAGGAGTTCAACACCTTCTCCACACTGCACAGGATCGGCAATCAAGGAGCAGGGGATAGTCGACTTTACGAGGGTAATCAAACCTCTGGTGCCTTCATTAGAGGGCAACACAAAGGGATGATATCCCGAGAAGCGAACAGAGTCTCCTGTTAGAGTCTGCTGGAGCATGACAATGTCAATGTTCCGAGATCGCGCGATCGCGTGGAGAAGGGCGTTCCTCCGGGAAAAGCTGTTGATATTCCACTACAGTATGCTTAGATTAGGAGTCCTTGTGCTAATCTGTCCATTAAGTCTGCGTCGTCAATGACATCGACATAATCGGTCTCAGTGTCCGATGCCCCAGTGTGGGTAACGTCAGACATTTTGGAGTCTGACAACTCCTTGGTGAGTTCCTCACTGATCGTGATTTCCTCACTGGATTCGTCACTGTCTCAGGACAGGTCGAGCCATTAGAAGGGTTGGGTCTCCTGGGAGGTGGAGAACTCTTGGTCGCCTTGACCTTCACTCTGGATGGTCGTGGCTTCCTGACTCTTTGGGTTTTGGGTTCAGGCTCTGCCAGTGTGGTTTTGGCCGCAGGTTGGGCGGGGAGACAAGTCTCGCCCTGGGGGTTTGTGGGGAGAGGAGTCTCGCCCTGAGTTGGATTGGGTGTAGAGGCCTTGGGCCTTACATCCCTTTCCTTCAGGGCAGCGACAGTCTGGATCATTGCCATCACGGTGACCTTGACTGCCTTCTCCGTCTCCTCACTGGTCCTTCCCAATGCTGTCGCAACTGCTGTGACGACTACCGTCAGCAGGAATGTAAAGTCATTCTCTGTAAACAGAGTTTGTCTCTCTGCTCTTGTGGTGGACTTTGGTGTGTTCCCAGGACACTTCCGGGTCTGTTTCCGTCTTGGAACATCCACCAGAGCCAGAAACTCCTTTGTGTTGGAGATGTCCGGTGGTGGTTTCGTTTTGGGTGGTGCTTCCTTCCTCTTAGGAGGGGGGGGGGGGAAGCCCTTACCCCTTTGTCCTGCCCCCAGACATAAGTGCCTGGAGGGTCAGGAACAAAGTATGGTCATTTTGCAACGACCTCTTGCCACTGAAGAGCCTCTTCTTTCCTTACGGAACATCCAAGGCTCCAGGCGTGGTGCTTTATGTGGCAGTTGGGACACTTGGTAGTGGTGTCCCGCTTGCCGTCTTTGTGTGCTTTGGGGCACACTTCCGTGCTGTGTGCCTGACTACAGACACCAAACTTAGGCTTTGCAGAGCAAGTGGCCTGGTGGTGTCCATACTTCTGGCACGTGAAGCAATGGAGTGGGTCTGGGACGTATGTCCTGAGGCTGTAGGAACCCCAATTGCCAAGGTCCAAGGACACAACTGGGGCTCCCTTCAAGGTGACCAGGACTTGCCTGGTTGGGTGCTTCCCTTTGGAAAGTCGGGAAGCTCCCGCCACCTTGGGAAGAGCGGTGATGACCTCAAGGTCATACATCAGAAGGAAGCCAAGAAGCACCATCTTGGACTTCCTCTCTTCGGAAGTCAGGACCGCCAGACTCACCTTCCGCCCATCCAGGAGCTTGTCAGTCTCCTGGAGGAAGGTGAGGGTGCCTTGGTCCTTAGGGATGATTATCATGCCTTTATCTCTGGCAGTTCTAATCGTCAGACGGCACTGTCTCTGGGTTTCCAG
>NW_028234427.1:5167522-5172522 GCF_977035675.1 Penaeus japonicus | reverse complement strand
AGTGAGCTCACGTTACCTATGTAGATAAACAAAGTAAGGAGGGTGCAGCAAATCACAGTCTGTAATTGCAAGTAATTTACTACATTAATTGATGTTATGTGGCCTAGAAACAAACAAACATCAATCGAGACGTAAGGTCCCAGAACCCAGGTTACCCAGAGGTAACTGAATAAATGCTTTTTGCTGCTGCGTTCAAAAGTCGGGTGGTAGAGGGAGAGTCTCGTCCAAGAGGGAGTGAAATACTAATTGAGAGGTGCCGCTTTGCTTTTGGAAATGGACTGATGAATTGTATTTTGTGATTGATATAATATCCATGACGAATGTGATATTGATATCATAAGTGATACATGAAATATAATCCCTGTTGTTGTTTCTATTATTGTCATTATCATTAATACTTTGTTATTATTACGATAATGAAAACGAATTATCGAAATAGACATATATATATGTGTGTGTGTGTGTGTGTGTGTATGTGTGTGTGTGCACGGAATATAAAACTCGAATTGTAGTAGCAGTGTTTTATTACTACAAAGATTTCATTGCATGAAGACAAACGTGATACAAATGAGTTTGATAGTTTACTGATTGTTTTTAAGGAGTTGCATAAAAATAAATTCCCGTTTCTCATTTCACAAATGTCTCATGATCATTAACACAGGTATTCAGATCATTACAGTACATACATTAAGATCACAATGATTCAGGAATATTTTCATCTGTCAAAACAAAAAATAATAATGATAAATCAACGAATGAGAATAAATAAGATAAAATAAATCTGTAAAGGACTGATCTCAACTGTACGAATAGCAGGTCAACAGGCCATGTCTCTTCGTGATTCAACAATCGCCGCCTGCTTCCCGATGATGAAACATCGAATGATATTGATAGCCGCACAGAATAAACAAGATATAGTGTGTGGTGCATGGCGAGAATTGTTAGAATTTTCTCGCGTACTTTTTGTATCATGGTGCTCATCCCTGATCGCAAACTGTTCCTTGGCTTTGAAAAGAAAATGGCTACTTTCCATAAATTGCAGAATGAATTTCCATTTCTTTCTGATAATATCAGAAAGAACTAGTCAAAGTGGCAACTTTACACAAACTGCGATAGGAAATCGACTGCAATTTCCCTTTCCATTAAAAGCAAATCAGTCAGTGCACATAGAATGACCGGGGTGGCTGTCTGCTCTAATAGAACATCAGTATTTCTCTAGAATGTGGTTGTGTTGGTCGTTACCGCTTGGTTTTCTTAGTGACAGATGGTAGGCAACATGCAGTGGGCTGAAACGAAAATGGTAAGTGTAATGCTCTTGGTGATTATAAGCCAGTAAAAGTATGCCGAGCATTGTTTTGCATCACATTACAGTGGAATCACCAAACAAATCTGTCTATCTTTATATATATATATATATATATATATATATATATATATATATATATAATTGTATATATATATATATATTATATATGTATATATATATATACATATACACACACGTATATATGATTCCATATGTATCAACAATGGAAATATATGGTTATACTGTATACATTTGTATCACGGCTCATGAAGATTGCATTTTATCTTCAGCTTTTAAGCACTTGTATTTCTATTTGCCATATCAGTTTAAACCATGTGCCTTTGCCTCAGACATATATTCCCATTATGTATATTCATGCTAACATTATTGTTGGTGTGTGATTGGATACCGTATTCATCAACTCAAAATGATTTCCTAGTAGCCTACCTTGGCCTTTTGGTCTGGGTATGGCAAGTGAAATTGTCGTTTTTTGTGCGTTGTAGGAAATGAAATTCTATTTCCTAATGTGGACTCCTCCCAAATAGACATTGAAGTGACAGATCTCAATGAAGTCTCCACCGAAAATCTTTAGGTCTTTTATCATGTTTTCTCTTTCTCTCTCTCTCTCTCTCTCTCTCTCTCAAAGGGATTCCATCCTAGTAGACTTCCACGTGACAGTACTGAAGATAACGGGCACTGTTCACCTTTTGGACCGATAAAAACCTGGCTGTCACAGGTGCGACAGCCTTAATCTCAATCACTTGACTGAATGCCGTTGCAGGACCAGGGAACGTGCCGATCAAAGTATAGGAGCCGAAGGAACCGAGTGTGGCCACGGGAGACATTCCTACTCGGACCTCTAGATTCACCAGAGCGGCGAGCATCAGGCTTGATCCACGAGCTTGGGCAATTAGCTTGACAGTTTGAAAGGTTACTGGTTCCCCGAAGTCGAGCAGGAACCAGTGATTAGTGGCATCATTATCGGTTATGTAACAATCATTTATTGTATACCAATCATAGATTCCATCCACAAGGTTTTCTTTCACTCTTGGGGGATTGCTTGGATTTGAAGTCGTGCCCTGAATGGTAGCCCCCGTAGCGTAGTCCTTGGGCCGTCGTGTGTAGCAGGTGAGGGCATCAGCCATGTTGCTCTCCACGTAGTCTGGCATGACGATCATGTTGGACAAGAGGCACTGGCCTGTGGAGGCGTCAGAGCACCACAGATCACACCAGGACTGAAGAGCACAGAGGATGGAGCATCTGAAGATCTGGTTCACATGTGAGGGACACGACGCATGTTCAAGACGCAATGACGTCGCCACAGTTGCTTGCGAAACCAGAACTCGCCTGAAGAAAGTAGTCAGGGCGGCGGAGGATGGCGACCAAGGCTCCGTCACCAGCGTCATTGCCATTGCAATCAATGCAACCTTCATCCTGAACAGGAGGAACTTGACGAATCTGTGTGTAGAGGAGGAAATGTTTCAACATGATATGTTGGATAATAAGGAATATGCATGCAAGAATATAAAATACACATGCGGTATGGTCACACAAATATATATATATATATATATATATATATATATATATATATATATATATATGTATGTATATGTATATATACATATATATATATAAATAAATTCATACACACACAGACATGCACAAACACACACACACACACACATACATACATACATATATATATATATATATATATATATATATATATATATATATATATATATATATATACATATATACATCCACACACATCCACACATACACAAACACACAAACACACACACACACATATAGATAGATAGATAGATAGATATACATACACACATATATATCATCATCATCAGCCTGTATCAGTCCACTGCAGGACGCAGGCCTCTCTCAATCTTTTCCAGTCATTCCGGTCTTGTGTCCTCTGATTCCAGTTTACTCCCGCGAATTTTGCTATTTCATCCCGCCATCTAGTCATTAGTCTTGCCTGGGTCTCTTTGTGTCGTGTATTACCCATTCTGTTGTTTTCTTTGCCCACCTGTTGTCCTGTCTCCGATATATGTGTCCAGCCCACTGCCACTTTTTCTTCTTGATGCTCTTGAGTATATCCTCTACTTTTGTTTGTTGCCTTATCCATGTGGCCCTTTTCTTGTCTCTTAAGCTAACTCCTAGCATAAGCCTTTCCATTCCTCTTTGGGCGCTTACTAATTTCCTCTCGAGTGCCTTGGTGTGATGGGTATAAGATGTGTCTCTACTACTAGTTTGTGTAAATTATATATATCCTAAATATTAACACTATTTGTGTAATTGGCAAAACGGGTCCCGTCGCTGGCACCCGAATATGTGGCGAGCAGAGATTGATCTAATTCCTACACATAATATATAAAGGGATTACGTGAAAAACGGTAGCTATAACATTAACAATATATTATAAATCGAGATATATAGATAACATTATTTACAAGGGAGGCACAATATATACACGCAAAGGGGAAGCTAAGCCTATCGCAAAGCTAATAATACCTGAGCTATAAGTATATCAACAACACTAATGTAACACAACACTAAGGAAAACACAGACAATGCACAGTATAAGAAATAAGCTAAGTCACTAAAGGCATTAAACACTGTCTACCTGGAATCCTTAAGGAGGTGAAGGGAGAGGAGGTCCTCTCGACTTGAAGGTCGAACTATTTCTGTCTGTATCTATCTATGACATATTTTGAGCAGAGATATCGGGTCACTCGGAGGGGCAGGGTCATGCTCGGCTCGGCCTGTGATTGGTCGACGGGGGTTGGAGCTTGCTTCGAAGCCACGCCTTCCCAGCGACTCCAAATGGGCACTTAGGGCTGGTCCTGGAATTAGGAGACATTGTTTTTGAGATTAACTAGAAATATTTCATTATCCCTACTATATGAATTTTGAATCTTTATCTTATATAAATAAGACCTTGATACTTGGTCGTAGTCCAAGTCTCTGATCCATATGTCATGACGGGGACACATTGGTCAAAAATCTTTCTCTTTAGACATAGTGGCAGACGATTTCGTAATATATTACTATGTGTACCGATGGCACTCCAACCTAGCCTGATTAGCCGTTTTATCTCGGCTTCGCAGGATATACTCGACTGGATGACTTGCCCTAGGTATACATACTCGTTCACTGCTTGAACATGACTTTAGTCTTTTTCATGTTCATTTTAAGGTCAATCTTCAGACTTTCCTTATTTAAATCGCTTATTAATTGTTGTAGTTCATCTGCTGACTCGCCGAAAAGAACAATGTCATCTGCAAATCTTAGATTGCTTAAGTGCTCATTCCATATTTTAATCCTTCTCTCCTTCCAATCTAATTTCTTGAATACTTCCTCCAAGCAGGCTGTAAACAGCTTCGGTGAGATGGTGTCGCCCTGCCTAACACCCTTTTTTATTGGTATTTTATTGGTTTCTGCGTGGATTTTGATGGTCGCTGTACCATCTCTATATATATCCTCTAATAATCTGCAGTATATTTCCTCTACTTCTTGTTTACGAATTGCATCTAGTACTGCAGATATCTGTACCGAATCGAATGCTTTTTCATAATCTACGAATGCCATACACAGGGGCTTCCTATATTCGTTTGTTTTCTCCCTTATTTGAGCTAGTGTGTGGATATGGTCTGTAGTTGAGAATCCACTG
>NW_028234427.1:5135022-5140022 GCF_977035675.1 Penaeus japonicus | reverse complement strand
CGCCTCCCATGGCACCAGCCGAGCCCACCGACCCTCACAGCGAGGACGCGCCATCCCCCTCCCCTCCCATGGCACCAGCCGAGCCCACCGACCCTCACAGCGAGGACGCGCCATCCCCCTCCCCTCCCATGGCACCATCCCCCTCCCCTGGCACCAGCCGAGCCCACCGACCCTCACAGCGAGGACGCGCCATCCCCCTCCCCTCCCATGGCACCATCCCCCTCCCCTGGCACCAGCCGAGCCCACCGACCCTCACAGCGAGGACGCGCCATCCCCCTCCCCTCCCATGGCACCAGCCCCCTCCCCTGGCACCAGCCGAGCCCACCGACCCTCACAGCGAGGACGCGCCATCCCCCTCCCCTCCCATGGCGCCATCCCCCTCCCCTCCCATGGCGCCATCCCCCTCCCCTCCCATGGCGCCATCCCCCTCCCCTCCCATGGCGCCATCCCCCTCCCCTCCCATGGCGCCAGCCCCTTTCCCTGGCACCAGCCAAGCCCACCAACCCTCACAGCGAGGACGCGCCATCCCCCTCCCCTCCCATGGCGCCATCCCCCTCCCCTCCCATGGCGCCATCCCCCTCCCCTCCCATGGCACCAGCCCCCTCCCCTGGCACCAGCCGAGCCCACCGACCCTCACAGCGCGGACGCGCCATCCCCCTCCCCTCCCATGGCGCCATCCCCCTCCCCTCCCATGGCACCAGCCCCTTCCCCTGGCACCAGCCGAGCCCACCGACCCTCACAGCGAGGACGCACATCCCCCTCCCCTCCCATGGCACCAGCCCCCTCCCCTGGCACCAGCCGAGCCCACCGACCCTCACAGCGAGGACGCGCCATCCCCCTCCCCTCCCATGGCACCAGCCCCCTCCCCTGGCACCAGCCCCCTCCCCTGGCACCAGCCGAGCCCACCAACCCTCACAGCGAGGACACGCCATTCCCTCTCCTCCCATTAGCACCAGCCCCTTCCCCTGGCACCAGCCGAGCCCACCGACCCTCACAGCGAGGACGCGCCATCCCCCTCCCCTCCCATGGCACCAGCCCCCTCCCCTGGCACCAGCCGAGCCCACCGACCCTCACAGCGAGGACGCGCCATCCCCCTCCCCTCCCATGGCACCATCCCCCTCCCCTGGCACCAGCCGAGCCCACCGACCCTCACAGCGAGGACGCGCCATCCCCCTCCCCTGGCACCAGCCCCCTCCCCTGGCACCAGCCGAGCCCACCAACCCTCACAGCGAGGACGCGCCATCCCCCTCCCCTCCCATGGCACCAGCCCCCTCCCCTGGCACCAGCCGAGCCCACCAACCCTCACAGCGAGGACACGCCATTCCCTCTCCTCCCATTAGCACCAGCCCCTTCCCCTGGCACCAGCCGAGCCCACCGACCCTCACAGCGAGGACGCGCCATCCCCCTCCCCTGGCACCAGCCCCCTCCCCTGGCACCAGCCGAGCCCACCAACCCTCACAGCGAGGACGCGCCATCCCCCTCCCCTCCCATGGCACCAGCCCCCTCCCCTGGCACCAGCCCCCTCCCCTGGCACCAGCCCCCTCCCCTGGCACCAGCCCCCTCCCATGGCACCAGCCCCCTCCCCTGGCACCAGCCGAGCCCACCAACCCTCACAGCGAGGGCACGCCATTCCCTCTCCTCCCATTAGCACCAGCCCCTTCCCCTGGCACCAGCCGAGCCCACCGACCCTCACAGCGAGGACGCGCCATCCCCCTCGCCTGGCACCAGCCGACCCTCACCCTCACTCACGGTTGATCGCAGGCCGCACCGAGAATCCCCCACTAGGCTGCGTGTGGACTGTGACGTTAGAGTTGAAATGACAACATCCACGAAAGGAAATGTCAGTGTAGAACAAATAGTGGAATTAATTAGATCACTAAAAGAACAAAACATAAGTTTGATTGGTGAAATAGTGACAATGAAGCGAGATATAGAAAAAATGAAAAAGGACTGTAACTGTCGAGAGGCCAGTATTGCCATCAGTGATAAAGAGACCCGCGATGACACACGGTGTCATGATACCAATTCCTCCATTGATAGTGGTCAGTGTGAGGGAGCCCGTGTTGATACTGAGGGAAGGCAATGTCAGGAACTACGTGACACGGACCCTGATAAGGCTTCCGGTCCCCCAAATGCCCTCAACACATCAATTGAAGGGGCTGAGCTTCGAAGCGGAAAAAACTAAGATTTTTTAATTAATAGTTTAAATGGTTAAGTGTACTTTTTAATTTATGTCTGCCCTCTGTGAGGAGAGATATAGTTATACAGCAATGTATATGTGTGCTTTCTGTGAAGTAAAATGCGTTACCATCAGAGGATATTACAGAACGAAGTATAGATTATCAAATAAAAAAACTCTTCAATTATGGATAAACAAACAATCAAATTCATACCATGGAATATGCGTGACATTAAGCCTAGGCTTAATGTCCTAGAGTTTTATATTCGTAAAAAACAATGTCGATGTACTCTGCGTACAAGAACCGTTTGCAGCTGCTACTAACATGAAAATAGCGCCTAAACTCAAAGGGTATTGCTCATATGTAAATACAGCCATGACGGGTTTGTTGACTTATGTAAAGCTAACACTGCCACATGAACTAGTAAAAAAGTCCGGGAACACCGACGTGCAGTTCCATCATTTAAGAATTAAGACTCTGGGTTCTTCTCATTATATAATGTGTATGCCAGGAGCTCAAAGTTTCTGACTAGTTCTCTACCCAATTTCTATAATCAAGGAACATTATGTATGGGAGATTTCAATGCTAGACACACACACAATTTGGGGTTCACCTGAGTAACAGCAATGGGGAGGAATTTAAACATTTCGTCAATAGAAGAACAATGACTGTACATGACACAGATAAACAAACTCATTAGACAGGTGGCAGGTTAGATTATGTAATTGGCAAAAATCTTGTACATGGTAATATTTGTACTTCACTGGTTCGAGAGTTAGTCAGTGACCACTTTGCAGTCCTAACAGAGTATACTGTTGACAACGGCATAGATCACAAAGCACCCAGACCTAAAATTACAATCCCACTGGGACTGGAGCATCACTTCAAGGCACGTGTTTATGACTAGTATAGTACCTATGTCGTAATCACTGTCGAAAATTAGTCTTAGGACCTGATAAAAGTTGTCAAAGACTACTACAATATATGGGTCTACTCAAGAAAACTCTCAAAGAAAAAGTTTCCCCAGTCCCTCACGTACCAAAGTGGATAAATGACCCCATCTTAAGTAGGGAGCATAAACAAGTTCAGGAGCTTGTTAATTGTTACAGGGGTGACATGACATCAGAATATCTTTTACGATTCCTCAGAGCTAATAAAGTATTCAGAAAATTAAAGGCTCAAATCCGCAGTAAACACTGGGAGCAATTTCTGCAGAGTAACCACCAAACTTCTGCATCTGAGGTATGGAGAAAAATCAACAGGTTGTCAGGTAAAGCTGTCGCCACTCCACAGTTCCACAGCCCATTAGAAAAGGCCAATTTCTTACTAGATCAGTAGGCCAGAACCTCTCAGCTAAACTCACTTCCGCAGAGGATAAGAAATAAACTTAACAACACGAAAATAAATAGGAATTTTAACATTGCCATAGCCTGTTCTGCCACTGACTCCTCCGATTTTGTCGAAATAATTGAGTGGGAATTAAATAATGCCCTTCGCGACTGCCCCAGGCGAGGATGGCATCACTTATAGCGTACTTCGGCTCATTGCTCAGGTACCAGGTAACCCACTTTTATATCTTTACAGACTAAGCTTATCCCAAGGAATACTCCCAAGATCCTGGAATAAAAACTTAATTATTCCCATACCCAAACCGAACACTGATAAATACCGGCCCGTCTCAATGACCTCATGTTTATGCAAAGTACTTGAGAGAATTTTTTCGACTCATGTATTGCATACATGCCAAGTTATCTCCCAGACTGCATGGATTCCTCCCAGGACATAGCACTCAGCACTGCTTTGCAAAACACTTGACAAATTCTCAGCAAGGCATGCAAACTGTATTTCTCGATCTTAAATCTGCCTTTGACATTGCAAACAGAGACCTTATCCTTGAGCAACTGGCTAGCTTTGGTATTCAAGGTAAACTTTTAACGTGGATTCAAATGTATTTATCAAACCGATCAGCTCATGTTCTCTTCAGAGGAATCAAAAGTTCATACTCTAAAATGTTTGAGCTTGGCACACCTCAGGGGGGCATACTTAGCCCCATGCTATTTAACATCCTGATGCACAGCCTATTAAGCAATATACCACTTGAGGGCAGTGATTCCATTATTAGTTATGCTGATGACATCTGCATTAAATCCTCATCCGAGGATAGAATGCAACAGATTCTTAATGTACTGTCCACAAAAGCTACTGAGTGCGGTTTGATAATCTCAGTTGAAAAAACAAGGCACTCAATCCTCTTACAATCCCACTGCCAAACTTTCATATAGATGACATTGAGCTAGATCTCTGCCACAAATACAAGTATCTCGGGTGACTGTTAACGACACAGAACTCATTATAAACTTAAAGGATAGACTGTGGGAGCGGCTGAAGCCACTCAAGGCTCTTGTTGGCAGAGAACATGGTATCAGTGTTAACACTGCAAGACTCTTTTACTTGTCATACATACGGTCAGTCGTAGATTACCATGCCTTACACCTTATATCACTTATATTGAGTTAACTTGCCTAGAAATTGTACAGAATGCAGCCATGAGGATCATTCTCGGTGCCCCCAAAACAATGAAGATTGTGAACATGAGAAAGGAACTCAACTTGCCATCTATTTACGAAAGAATATCATACATTAATATTATATTTGGTGTCAAAACAATTAAAGAACCCCTCTATATTACAGAGTTCCAGAGACAACTTAAACATAATATAGTGAATCCATCTTCTAAATTCATGGTTGCAAGTGACATACAAATCCATACACCAATTAAATATGTCCTTTGGTAGGTCCCCATATGGACGTTCTATTCCA
>NW_028234427.1:5110022-5112522 GCF_977035675.1 Penaeus japonicus | reverse complement strand
GCTTTTCATACGGCTTTTCATACGGCTATTCATACGGCTTTTCATACGGCTTTTCATACGGCTTTTCATACGGCTTTTCATACGGCTTTTCATACGGCTTTTCATACGACTTTTCATACGGCTATTCATACGACTTTTCATACGGCTTTTCATACGGCTTTTCATACGGCTTTTCATACGGCTTTTCATACGACTTTTCATACGGCTTTTCATACGACTTTTCATACGACTTTTCATACGGCTTTTCATACGGCTTTTCATACGACTTTTCATACGGCTTTTCATACGACTTTTCATACGGCTTTTCATACGGCTATTCATACGGCTTTTCATACGGCTATTCATACGGCTTTTCATACGGCTTTTCATACGGCTTTTCATACGACTTTTCATACGGCTTTTCATACGGCTTTTCATACGGCTTTTCATACGACTTTTCATACGGCTTTTCATACGACTTTTCATACGACTTTTCATACGGCTTTTCATACAGCTTTTCATACGGCTTAAGTAAGGCCTTTCGCCGCACTCCTGTTGCCGCGACACTAGACCCGTTTTACCGTCCCTTTTCATCTCACTTTTCCGTATTCTTTGTCTTATTTTAGTAATGATTGTTTGATTTTTCGGTAGAACAAATCATATAATATTTTTCCCCCTCCCACTCAAAGCCTCTTACAAAACTTAAAGTCCTCCCCGCAAAAAAAAAAATAATAATAATAATAATGATAATAATAATAATAAAAAAAAATAAATAAAAAATAAAAATAATAATAATAATAATAATAATAATAAATAAATAAATAAATGAATAAAAATAACAATAATAAAATAGAAAAATAGAAATAATGATAATAATAATAATAATAATATTAATAGTAATAAAATAAAATAAAAAATAATAATAATAATAATAAAATAATAATAAATCTTAAAGGAACGATAGCCACTCACAAATCTCTAAAAGAATGCCATTATAGAGGAAATATAAACTTGGCATCAGCAGCGACCCTCAGACACGCCCGCAAATAAAACGCCCACTCTGCATAAACACAGATGCACTCGCGTATCCAACCACCTAAGTCTATTACTGTCACATATGTCATATCTATTATACGGAAGTATGGTATACCTAATAAGAAGCATGACATTTTTAGTTTTTTTTTTTTTTTTTTTTTTTTTTTTTACTGTTATTTAAAGCGAGTCGTCAAAATAACAGTAATTAATACAGTGTTCTTGATCTTAAGATATTATCATCATTGTTATTCTTGTAATCAGTATTATTAGCATTATCAGTACTAGTAGTAGTAATAATATTATCATTATCGTTATTGTCTTTATATTTATCATAATCACTATTATCACTATCACCATCCTCATTTCTGAGATCATCATTATCATCATTACCATCATTATCACGATAATTGTCATTACAGACTAGGTTCAATGTTAATTAGATTAGATAAGTCTAGGCTAAGTAGATAATGATGATAAGGTAAAACGATAATGATGGTTATGATAACAATATTAGTAATGATAATGATAATAATAGTATTAATAATGATGATACTAATGACAAAAATGATACCTAACTTATAACTTAACATAGCTTAGCCCAATTCAACCTAACTAAAGCTACCAAGTCTATCCTAACCTAACTTAACCTAATCTTCCTAACCTAATCTAACGTAACCTAGCCTAGCCTAGTCTAATCTAATTCAATCTAAGCTAACTATACCTAATCTAACCCAGCCTAGCCAGACCTGAGCTAACCAAACTTAATTAAGAAGATCACATGTTCTAGCCTATGCTTCTTGTTGTAGCGTCAACCAAGAAAAATAAAAGAAAGAAAAAAACAACTGTAGATCTTATCTTAATTATCGTGAATTAATACACATATTAGCATTACGATTCGTCCACCACTTATACCAAATCGTGGAATTTTGCATTTTATTACTCTTGACATAAGAGTAAGTTGTTTTGAACACACTTAGGAAAGATCAGAGGTAACAACAAACAAATAAATAGCTTGGAATGAGAGGCGTGGCTATGATGCTTTCCTCTTATAGTCTTTTCACTACCTTTTTTTCTCTCATTGGTCATTTATTACTGTTATTGCCAACAGCCTCTTTCTTCTTTGTTATTTCTCTCTCTCTCTCTCTCTCTCTCTCTCTCTCTCTCTCTCTCTCTCTCACTGCTTCCCCTCTCTCTCTCTCTCTCTCTCTCTCTCTCTCTCTCTCTCTCTCTCTCTCTCTCTCTCACTGCTTCCCCTCTCTCTCTCTCTCTCTCTCTCTCTCTATCTATCTATCTATCTCTCTCCCACCGCTCCCCCCCCCTCTCTCTCTCTCTCACTGCCTCCCTCTCCCTCTCTCTTTCTCTCTCTCTCTCTCTCTCTCTCTCTCTCTCTCTCTCTCTCTCTCTCTCTCTCTCTCTCTCTCTCTCTCTCTCTCTCTCTCTCTCTCTCTTTCTCTCTTCCTCTCTCTCTCTCTCTTTCACTGTCTCT
>NW_028234427.1:5087522-5090022 GCF_977035675.1 Penaeus japonicus | reverse complement strand
CACTTCTCA
The DNA here is from genome assembly GCF_977035675.1 of Penaeus japonicus. Classification (NCBI taxonomy): domain Eukaryota; kingdom Metazoa; phylum Arthropoda; class Malacostraca; order Decapoda; family Penaeidae; genus Penaeus; species Penaeus japonicus. The sequence continues at coordinate 5,090,013 of NW_028234427.1, read as the reverse complement.
ATATATGGTGTGATGACTCCTCTCTTGATAATCTTCCATAATCCATATGCAGGTACTCTTTCAAATTAAAACACAAAAATGAAATTGACTATCAGTGTCAATTAATAGATGAGGCTGACATTAAGAGCAATCTTACAATCAATTATTTATATATATATATATATATATATATATATATATATATATATATATATATATATATATATATATATATATATATATATATATATATATATATATATATATACACACACACACACGCACACACATTTACAACTGACGAACTTCTTGCAGCAATTAAAACTGGCAAATCCACTGCACTTGGGAATGTTGGAATTACCATATGACATTATCCGACACTTTGCTAAGGTACAGGAAAAGGGAAGAAATTTTTTTCTAGATCTCAACTTGACCTATGCTACAGGCACTCTGCCTACCTTCTAGAGACAGGCAACCGTCATCCCCATCTCCAAACCAGGACGCCCAGACGAATTTAGACCTATTTCACTAACATCCTGTCTCTCCAAAACCTGTGAAAGAATCTTTCTCACTCGTCTTCTTCATCAGACCAAAGACCAAATTCATCCATCTATCTTTGGTTTCCAGAAAGGGAAAGGAACACAGATGTGTTTAGCAGAGCACCTAAATGGAAGCAAAGCACAGTCTTCATACTTCATAGACATAAAGGTGCCTTTGACAGAGCCTCTCCAACAGCAATTCTCCATGAATTAACTCTCTTGCGAATTAAGGGAAAGCTACAGCTTTGGACAAAGGACTATTTATCTGCAAGGAAAGTTAAAGAATGATACCAAGGTACCTTCAGTGCTTTCGGTAAACTAGAGTTAGGTGCCCCACAAGGGGAGTATTGTCCCCTACACTATTCAAGATACTTATGCACTCTATCTGCAAACAGATCAATGAGAAAGGAGACCTATGCAATATCATATTATATGCGGATGACATCCTCACCCAGGTCTTTGATAGGAGAGAATGTATTCACAGGATATTCAGCAAAAGGTGTGCTTAACGAAACTAAACATATACCTAGACCTCGAGGATGGGTCATTATAAGGACTGACTCCCATAGGTATCTCGGTATTATGGTGATTGATCCACACCTCATGTCACGCAATGCTCGTTTTACCCATGAACTTATTCAAAATATTAAAGGGCATTACTTGGAACGTTTAAGATCTTTACAGTATAAAAGCAATAGATATGTTGGTACCTCCCAGGAGTCCTGAGGCTGATGTATATTTCCTTAGTTAGTAAGTGATTGACTATGTGAATCCGGTTCTTAGTATGTTGCCTCCAAATGCCATCAAACCTTGACGTTCTGCAGAACAAGGCTACGAGAATTATACTCGGTCGCCCAATGACTGCTAATGTTCTGGTCATAAGAAAAGAACTAGATCTCCCCACAATCCACAGTCGTGTTACCCAAATTAATACCGTTTTTGGTATTAGAATCTTTCCCAAGCTCTGGCAAATGAGATCAGTCACAGAGTCAGGTTTCTTCGGCCTCAATAGTCCAATCTAATACACTCCAACTTAGAATGTAACGCTCAAACTGCGCAGACCATCCTCATCTTCAATATGTGGATCATTGAGCCCTTAATATCTCGGACACCAAACTATTTGCACTATGGCACAGAACTCATGAATATGTCCATATTGAACAAACTGCCAGGGTTTAGAACTGAAGTCTCATTGCCTGAGATATGTACAAGAAATCCTCCATCCTCCTCATGGTGAACCCCTACTTGCAATCTACTACAATGTCTCCACTGATCATCAGCTGTGATTTCCTATTGAGAAAGTGTGCGAATTTCAGACTGGCCAAGTACAACTGATGCTGAATCATTAGCCATATACCAAATAGTGGCGCCACTTGGCTGTCTTTTCTCACAGCCAGGGTGCACTCTATAGGATCACTGCATTTAGTCTTGAAAACATATCTAAAAACATCCATTATCAAATTTCCAGACTTTCGGAGCAGGGAATACAAGTGTCACAGCAGGGATATCCTCTCACTTAGGAATATCTTCATGTGATAAAGTTGACCAGTTAGCCAAATCCGCACTTCCCAATGAAGAACCACACTATGCTATACCATTACCTCTTAATCAAATGAAAAATCGTATTGTCAGCTATTTAAGAGATTATGAGAATCAGGTATGGACTACAGAAAAGATGAAAAAAGAATGGACATGGCACTATCTGGCATTATGAAAGTATTGCCGGGACATCAGATATGGACAAGCCCGATGAAATTTATAAAGGTCTGTCACGGAGGCAGCAAGTTATACTAACCAGTCTACGCATAACCTACTATTAAACTATACAATATGTGCAGGATGCAGTTTGGGATGCAGAACTATCCACATATCACCACTGCAAAATGTGCAAAAAACTAAATCACAGTCTCACACACTACTTGCTTTGTTATACGAAAACTGCATCCTATAGATCGAACAGCACTGTACAAAGA
>NW_028234427.1:5080022-5082522 GCF_977035675.1 Penaeus japonicus | reverse complement strand
TTTACTTACTGATTCGATTTAATGAAATTTGTTGAAAGGGTTTGATAACTGATACTTTACTCTGCTCGAGCACCGCAAATCCTTTGATTGTCTTAAAGGAGAATAATAAAAACATCACTGATATATTACTGATATATACATTACTGGTATATTAAAGCATGGAACTTTATCTGCTTTTGCTGTTTTTGTAATTAATGTGTATATTTTTCTTGATATTTCACTTGTTCCGCGACTTTAGATCGGCAATTCTACAGTTCGAATACATCTGGAATTCCTTTTCAATAACTTTGGTATCTTTACATATATCTAAGCTAACACCACCATTTGATCCTAAAGAAAACAAGAATTAACAATTAAGATTTATGAATAATTAAAAAAATACGCATACTCTAAATAGCTAAATATTTTAGTCTGGCCTCATTTTATAATTTCCTATGAAATTGAGCAAGAATATCGCCCTTTATAACATACCTTTAAAGTTTAGTACGCATTCGTTTTCATTTCCCAACATCCTACAAAGTAACATGAAAAAAATACAACCTCTCAACTCATCACATTCATTTCCAGAGTGAAACGTGAAAAGCAAGAAATAAGACAAAAATAGACGAGTATTTCCACTCTTTAAAACTTCCTTCTGTCCATCAGTCTCTGCCCGGAGTTTCAGGAGTCTCCCACCTGATGATCAGCCTTCAAATGATGCTCTTTTGTTTACCTTTCCAGGTGACTTGATACCTTTTCCTGTCAGTGGATGGATGTCGCATCGTAACCTGTTCTTCGATGATCTGATCAGTGACAATCAAGAAAATCGCAAACTTAAAAGATTTATACGCTGATTCTGAAGGTCTAGAGTGGTAAAAAGGGAGTACTGGCGTAAGTTATCAGTCATAATTTGAATCTTAAAAAATAATGTGGATTTGGAATAATTTCATATAAACGAGTCTTCTTCTTATAAATAAAAAATTGATATGAAAAATCAATAAAAATAATAGTTGAATATCATTTTCCACTTAACGTAATGATTGTATTATACACAATAATACACCAAAAAGTGTAGTCTACAATATAATTTAATTAAATATGTTTACCCTTCATTTATATATTCAGCTTTCACTTTTCAAACTATGTTAGAGACTAGTATGAACAAGTGACTTGTTTCTCGTTCAAAACAATTCGATCCATATATTTCCACCAGTGAACTTACGTGTGATTAATCTTGGTGAAAAGGTGTGTCGTACATATTGACGTTGTGGTTATGCTGAGTACCAAGCAAAAATCTTTCACATATACATACATACATATACATATATATATATATATATATATATATATATATATATATATATATATATATATATATATATATATATATATATATATATTATATGTATGTATGTATATGTATATTATATATATATATATATATATATATATATATTATATTATATATATATATATATATTATATATATATATATATATATATATTATATATATTATATATATATATATTATATATTATATATAATATATATATATATATATATATATATATATATATATATATATATATATATATGTATGTATGTGTGTACGTACGTAGCAAAACTAATTAGATAGCCAATAAATTACAGAAGAGAATATTGATCTAAAGGAGTTGTATGAAAATAACTGATGATGCATAAAATCTTTATAACATAACTGTAGCAAAGGTTGCGATAAAAGCTGCACGAAGCTCCACGGCGCCTCAACCGAAATACATTGCGTCCATTAGTCACAGTCAGTTATGAAGTCCGGCACTAGAGTCCCGACGTCCACTATGGTGACCTCCCTGACTGAGCGACAGTAGGCTACCTCCTCCACCAGTGGCATGCCCGACACGACCTCCCCGAAGGGACAGCAGAACTTGACGTGGCACTCGCCCAGCGCTATGCCGAACAGCGTTTCGTCCTCCGCCTTCTTGAAGCTCCAGCCCGCGACCAGACCCCGTCGGCCGCGGCGCTCGTGGCCCTCGTTCCACTCCAGGCGATCCATGAGGGCGTGGGAACTCGGGCCCTTCTCCGTCAGGTAGCGCCCCCCGCGGAGGCAGTCTATGCCGGCGGTCTCCGTGACGTCGAGGAAAGCGGAGCCCTTGAGCGTGGGTCCGAGGTGGCCCTGGCACAGCCCCAGGAACTGCTGGCCGCGGCGAAGGTGGGTCCACACCCTGATGCTGATGCGGCCGATGGGACCGCCTCTGTCGGCCACGTCCAGGAACACGGTTGGGTTCTCCTGCGGGACCAGCAGCCGGACGTCGCTCATCTGCAGAAGGGAGACTCTGTAGGAGCAAAATGTCGGGCTCGAGGCAAAGCCATGCCGAAAAGCGTTATTTAAGATGCCTATACCTCAAAGAGATCGGTTTTGATTTGGTCACCAATTTGTATTCTGTGGAAGGTTCGATTCAAGACACAGGTTGCAACCTTATCAATATCATAAACAGAAACAGAATAAAAAATGTCTTGTACTTA
>NW_028234427.1:5057522-5067522 GCF_977035675.1 Penaeus japonicus | reverse complement strand
ACATGTATTTACGTCTTATGCCCTAAAGCTTTGCCTCTACAAAGCAATGTTATTTACTCTGAAGATGCTTCGCTTCACTCGTTTTAGCCTTCCTAAGAGTTAAAGATGATGCAGATTTAACATGAGAGATATGGACATAAAATGAAGTGTGACCTCATGATGTGATATATACATTATGCAAGAACCAAATAAAATACCAGACGATGGCATTACTATAACACAACCTGTCATTCGACATGATATGTATGCATTCTAGTCAAATGCGAAGTAAATGCACCACTTTTTCAAAGGGATCCTCAGACAGACAGACAGACAGACACGCTTGACTGCGAAGACTTCACGGCTCCCCAGTCTCTGTGTCGCTCCCAATGGAATACGTGGGTAGGTACGTGCTAAGGTTCTTCTCAAGATTCCTCAAGAGCTCGACACTTTTCAACGGCTCGTATTCCTTGCCGAAGTCCTTGACTCTCCAGGGACCGTTTATCGCGTCGTCGATGTCGCTGGTGACCTCGTTCTCACTGGTCAGCAACGAGCTCTTCCCATCCCCGACGTCCGCCTGCCGTCCGCTCTCCTCCTCTTCGTCTGAGTTCACATTCTCCGCGACAGCACCCAGTCGCCTCCGCAGCCTGCCACTCACTCCTAGAGTATTCTCCTTCTGGTTTGCCCCTTCTTCCTCGTCTTCGCTACTTGTAAGACTTGGAGAGAAGCTACTCAAGCCGAGACTGACTGGAGATGCTACGAGGGCGTGGGGGGAGAGGGTCGTCATGTTAGTGAGAGTTCTGGATGTATGTCGGCGTGCATGCTATGGATTCATTATATCGTCACTTCTCTTTGATAAGCATGAGACATGTAATCAAAATGATTCAAAGATTTGATCATTTACATACGGATGATAAGAAGGCTAATCAGTTAAATTATATAATAATTTACACGCAAGTTATTCTTTTCTCAATTATTCAGTAACCAAAACTGCCAGTGCTTGAAAGATTTGCATGCAGGGGAACCAGGAATAGATTAGATGAATAAAGTGGAAGGGAAGAAGAGATGATAACAAAGAACAACAGAAGGCAGAAAGGAAGAAAAAAAATGAAAAAAGATATGGACTAGGAAGAAAGCATATCAAAAGAAATAGAGAGAGAGGAGGAGAGAGGAAGGGAGGAGGGAGGGAGAGGTAGGGAGAGGTAGGGAGATAAGGAGAGAGAGAGAGAGAGAGAGAGAGAGAGAGAGAGAGAGAGAGAGAGAGAGAGAGAGAGAGAGAGAGAGAGAGAGAGAGAGAGAGAGAGAGAGAGAGAGAGAGGAGAGAGAGAGAGAGAGAGAGAGAGAGAGAGAGAGAGAGAGAGAGAGAGAGAGAGAGAGAGAGAGAGAGAGAGAGAGAGAGAAAGAAAGAGAGAAAAACTGGAATATATTCACTAATCATCAGGAGTATCAGTTTTTCATTTCTATATAATGTATTATTTTTTCCCTGAATTCATATCCTTCTAAAGCCAACTAGAAAATCAATTTTAAATTCAAGCAGGATCAATTAAGTAGCTAGTATTTGCAAAGCTAACAAAAAAAAAAAAAAATCTACATCTAGGAAAAGCATTATTGAAAATCAGTTTCTTGGGTATTTTAGCCTGTTCACCACTGCAAGCAACAACAACAAAAATAACAAAGGAAGAATAAATAAAAAGGATAACAGTAAAACAAAGAACCATCACCAAAAAAAAATATTAAAATCTGGGAATGTGTTATTTCACCAACCCAACTTATGTTAACCTCATACTTGAAGGAAATCAACCTAGACCCACAAAAACAGTTCTTTAATGTATCTTTATATATATTAAGAAATCAAAAAAATTAGTAACAAAATCAAAAGTTAAGCATAATGACAGTGATTAGTGTATTAGAAACATCTGCTCAACGTGATCCAGGTTTTGATTTTATTACCCTATGCCAAACGTTGGTCGTCAGCTTTATCAATCAGTCCAAATGCTCAGAGAATAAACCAAATATTTCCTATAAGAGAAGAGAGTGGAAAGAATGTCGTTCAGTTTCCTTTTCCTTTCCTTTAATCTTTTCTTACCATTTATCATTCCACGTCTGCGAGAGCCAGGAAATAATACAAAGGAAAGACATAGGTTAGCTCTTGTTCTCACCCGAGACCCAAGACCTCCAGGAGAATTCTTAAGCCTATTCCTTAGTATAGTCTATCTATTCCCTTTTCAAGAGTCTCTTAAAATAAACTCAATTTATTCCCTAGAACCGCAACTATGTAGCATACTAATCTATCTTCAAAATATCACATTCCGTCACAGTATAGAAGGATGACTATCAGTGATTTCAGAAACAGATCTAATTCAGAAGAACAGTGGAGTGAAGGTCCTAAAGACACCTGGTGGAAAGATTATCTATAACAGATTCTTAAAGAGATAAGAACTAGCCGAGATTTAATGCATTTCTCTTACATTTAGAGCTCTGTATTTCATTCATCTGAACTACATTCTCTAGCTCTGTAAATAATCTAGCATATATAGTCAGATCTACTGCATGCATACTTTATACATTTTGTATAGCTTTTTTGTAAATCTTAAAATAACGAAATATAATTATCCAACTTTTCTCTCAAAAAAAAATTAAAATCTTCATAACTTGAACTTCTGTGCATAACATATCTATACACTCAGTGCTTATGTATAGAGAAATAATGACAGCAATTTCAGAAGCACAGGAAATGAGTGGAAAGGGCAAGCCAGTTTTATAATGCTCCTGCTATAAAACAAACCAATAAGCTATGTAAGGCTTCTTTCAGATGCTGCATAAATAGTTCAGGCATTTGGGAAGCATTAATATGCAAACTGGGGTTAAATGCTGCTTTCTGAAGTTCACAATTAGAGTGAAAAAGCTAAGGTTTAGGAACCAGAGGAGACTTTAAGGAACTTAAATCATTTGATTATGCAAACATTTGAATCACAGTTCTGCTTTTAGCATTATTAAGGGGACAAAATAAAAAGTTATTCTTTTTGTATGAATTCTCTAAAAAAAATGGATAATACGAAAAATGAGTTTGTTTTTTTCAGGTACCATGCTGAAATTGATAAGGCTTTGGTATCTATATTAGCTTTAGGATGAATGCCACTATTTTGGCTTATATCTGAATTATTCTGATCAGTTTTCTTCATCTACATCTTACCATTCATCCAATTCACCAATGCCCCTGAACTGAGAAAATATGTTAAAGCTCAAGTTACCAAGATTTCACAGAGAATTTGCATGTCTCTCCTATGTTTTTATTTCTATCCTTTTTTTTATCAAAGACTATAAATCGCAAGATCAATCACTCGCACTACGTCTCAGCGATCCTATTTGCAAGAACCATTAATGCTTCCATTCTTTCCTCGCGTGCTCACCTGACCCATCCGCAAGCATGGAATGTGGTGCCCGGCTATCCAGCAGGTTCTCAGAGGATCCTACTGAAAGCTGCATGTGTGGCTGCTGGAATAACAGTGCGTTGAACTCGTCATCAAAAAACTCCTCCTCAACCTGTTATGGGAAGGGGGGGAGAAGGATTAGCATAAATGAGGTGTATCTGTTTGTTACCAATAGTGCAAAAAAATTTCCTTTCATCTGGTAAATCACATTACTTTGATTATTTGAATTCAAGCAGATAATTGGATATATCTCTATACTTATCTGTCACTACAGTTCACTTCCATAGGTTTCTTATCTAAGCAACAACACCCATCAGCTAAGCCCCAGGGGAACCAACCTCAACTTCTGGACGCCGCCTGCTTTTTCGGGGTCGAGATCTCTGACCCTCGGAATGGCGTCGTGGCTGGATCTTGACCGCTGTTTCTGCTAGCCCTGCTGAAGTCCCACTGATGCTGCTCCATCTCCGCCCAATGGCTGGTTGCTGTAAGAAAAAAAATGGTAAAATGTTATTGCTGATTTATATATTTCCTTCAGTTTCGTCTACTGCTGTTTAGAACATTTCAAAAATGTAGATATGTAGACATTAATGTTATTGCTATTTGCAAGATCTGCTGCAAGGGTCTTTTGCTATATTGAAACCTCACAAGAAACGATAAACCACAGACAAAAGAGACAATAAATGCCCAAATCATCGAGAAATACCTCCTTACTAACACTGAAACAAGTGATCAAACCTTAGCATTGGGGTTTGTTGAAGATCGAGGAAGTGAGCTGTGATTCGAGGGGGGCCTGTTGCCTGCATTCGAGGTTGCAGGTTGCAGTGAGTGCGAGGAACTGTTGATCTGGTGTGTGGGACTCGAGGGACCGCTGGCCAGCGAGCACGACGACGAGTGACGCGTCAGCTGGTGGCTGGCTGGCTTGATCCCGGTGATCTCTTCCCATCCCCGACTTCCCTCCCTTTTGCTGCTCCTGTGGAACATTGCACTGGTTAGTTTCTAGTCAATTATATATCTTGGAGTTCGGGTCGAAAGATTTACATGCAATTTTCACTGATATATTCGTAAACCCTGTCTGACTTTAATCCCTGGTATTATCATTGTAATCATTTTTATTATCATCATTGATATTATCAATACTATTATTATCATTCTTATTTCTATTCTTATTCTTAACATCCTTGTTCTCATTCTCATTATCATTGTAATCACTATCATTCTTATTGTTATCTTTGCTATTATCATTTCAATGTAAAGGCTCTTACCTTGCAGAGTGGGCTGGACTCTTGGGAACAGAGCGGGATCTTCGAGCTCGTGTCTGCTGCTCAAGGTGAGGTTCGTTCATGTCATCCTTACTGGAGGAGGAGTCTGAGACCTGTGACAACTTTCTAAGCGTAAGAGTGATCTGACTAACAGTTCTGACTGGCCGACGTCCGCAGATATCGCTACTGCCACTGGAAGATGCACTGGATAGAGAGATGTGGGAGGTGGTTCTTGTGACGCTGGTGTTGGTGGAGAAGGGCGCCGAGTTGATGTTGGTCATGCTCAGCCCGCGGCGGACGACCTCCTTCCTCCGGAGTGCGTGGGAGGCTTGAGTCTGCAGTTGGTGGTGCTCAAGTTTGGAAGCGCTGGCGGGGCGCTCGGGAGCGAGAAAGGCCCCGTCCTCCCCGCCGTCGTTCTCCATCAGGAAGGCTCTCTTGGCCGCATTCGAGATGTAACTGTATCCAGAGGCTTGGTCCTCGTCGGATGGAGAACTCGTGCGGGAGTGATCCTGATCGGAGTCCGTCACGGGGGTAATGGGCGACATGGGGGCGTGAAAGGACGCGGCGCTGGAATGCCTCTCTCCTCCGTACTCATCCCTGTTCCTGCAGCCTCCCTTGCTGCAGTCCAGGTGACCTCGCGAAAGGATGTCTGGAGTCTGGCCGTTTGTCAGAGCCTTGATGTTCACTTTGTTCGGCAGAAGATCGGGCTGGAGGTCTGCACGTAAGACTGAGGTTGTTGGGGGCCTGGACGGTGTGGAGGTCAAGAAGGATGGATTTATTCTGGAAAGAAGAATGAGATAGAACTGAAATGGACACATAATGATATTCACAAATACTTCAGATAAGCACATCCATCAAAATACAAGAAAATATGGAAAGCCATTTCACTTCATGCTATTGTTAATGGCCTCGAAATTCAAAATGCCCCTTACTTGGCACTTGTCATGGTGTCAATTACAGGGCTGGGCGTTCTCGTGCAAGGCGTTGAGAATCCGCTGTCTACGCTCATGGTCTTCCCTCTCGCCTTGTCGGTCAAACTCTGCATGGCCTTCGACCCAGCCCCGTCAGCCCGGTCTTCTCTGGGCGCGGATTTCTGAAGGCCCTCGGAGGTTTTCCTTAATACTGTTGGCTCTTGACACGAACGCTTCAGGTAAGAGGGCTTCTCGTGGTGAACCTCGCCCGTGACTAACATACGCGTTGCAGAACTCGATTCCTTTCGCAAGGGGTATTTCCCCGTGGTTCTACCCAGGTGGTCGGGAGAGGTGCCCTCCTGACTCACGGCAGACCCTGAGCTACTCTGGTTGTGGCTCGGTTCGTCCGTGCCGCTGTGGACGCTCTGGCCCGAGTCCGAGCTGGGGGAATTTTGTGCGGAATGTTGAGACGAATGCCTGCCGATGACAGGCGTGTTAGGGATGGAGGGAGGGCCCCAGGCGGGGATGAGCGGCACTCTGTCCTCTTCGTTCGACTGAATCTGGAAAGACGAAATCCACGTTTGACCGTTTGACCTCCGATAAAAGCAGCAAACACCACTGGCTTTACAAGACTTTAATCACCACAACTAACGCACGACGCACAAGACCTCACAAACGAACACAGCTCCTGTCCTTACCCTCAGGGACCTCAACATGGTATGGATTTCTTGAAGGTCAAGTTCCCTCTCGTGTGAGTTCCACTTGAGCCCATACTGAGTAAGGTAGGTGACGAGGGAGGGGGGAGAACCACTCACAGGGGGTAGGGTCTCTCCCCCACCCACCCGCCGCACCACCTCTGCTTCCTCTACTCCCGACCACGGAGGCATGCCTGGAAAAGGTGGCGTTCCGTATAATACTCCGTGTGTGAATAAAATAGTGGATGTACGATGTTTATAGGCCAGTCAGTTATCACCAAGACAGTGATTGTATTATGTATTCCGATGCCATGATCTAGTTAAAACAAAAAACATTAAAAAACGAGGTCTATATTCTCGATACTAAATACTCAACACGTAGGCAAACACCATCACCAATAAGGCGAAACACCATCATTAGTGAGAATACCTCTTGCCGGAATGGAAAAGCAACAATCAGAAAGACAAAAGCTCTCCTCTCCCCATGTGCATTGGCGCCACCGCCTAGCACTCACCCCCCCCCCCCCCAACTCACCTGACCAGATTTCCCACATGATGGCCGAGAAGGCGTAAATTTCCGAGCGATCCGAAACCATCTGCTCGCTGAGGGTTTCCGGGGCTTGCCAAGGGTGTAGCCAAGAAGCCCGGAGTAGCTGCGGCGCCTTCATGCTGCATCCCTGAAAATTAGATTCCGAATGTAAACTCCAGGTTGAAGAAATAGAAGATGATGGCAGAATAGTGTGAGAACTTCCCCCTATTATACGAAAAGATACAAGCCAACAGAAGATAATTAATCTCCACTTCTCGTCACTCATTCTTACTTTCTCTTGTTAAAAGAGAAGAAAAAAAGTGTAATCTGTCTCTATACCAACAAAAGAAGAAAAAAAAACATGACTACTCCACTATCAATATGTGGCTTACTTTGTGAAAAAAATGAAACTGAAACCCTTCTCAATATATTAACCAAATAATCATATTATATCTACTACCAAACCCAGATTATGAATGCGAATTTTCAACCCAAATAATGAAACCCATATGACGAGCCTAATTCACTGAATCCCAAATTGAGAACCTAAATCATGACCCTAGATTATAGACCAAAACTACGAAACCCAAATTCCGAACCTAAACCCAACCCCAAATGATCAACCCAAATAATGAAGCCCAAATAATCTGCCCAAATAACGAAGCCCAACTGGCCAAGCCACCTTGCGAAGCCCAAGCCCCTCCCGTCTTACCTTTCCCTGCATCTCGAGGGCGAACTCGAAGGCCCCGAGTTTGGCGTGGCTGGTGGACACGAGGTGGAGGGCGTGGGACGAGACGGCCGTGTGGAGCCAGCCGTGGGCGTGGAGGAACAGCATCGCTTCCACCAGACCCACCAGGATGTCCACGGCGCCGCCCACGTTCAGGTCTCGGTGCTGGGGGGCGTGAGAGGGAGGTGTGAGGTTATTCAGAGAGGGGAGGAAGAGGGGGGGGTATTTAGGGAGAGGAGGATAGGGGTATTCAGGGAGGGTAAGAGGCGGGGGGGAGGGGGGAGGGGGATCTAGTGACCCACGTTCAGGTATGACTGGTGGGGTGGGGGGTGGGGGGGTTACTCAGGAAGGATTAAGATATTTGAAACAAGATTAAAGGACTTCTATCTTTCCCCAGAATGCGTGTGGGTGTCGATTTCAGCGTGATTGGTTGTATCTTTCGGAAATGCTTGCTTGGAAGACTGGCACTTTCTCTAGTACGAATTGATATTTTTTGAAGGGAAGCGAAGTAAGTCTAACCACATGATTATCTGACATTTAGAGCTGATATCTTGCATAATTCACCTTGCCTTGTGTGTGGAGGTATTCATTCTCCCAACAACAGTCGACTATGATTCAAACCAAAGTACCTCCCACAATCGTCTCAAAACTTCCACAAGCAACTTCCGCAAGCCTCACAACTTCCACAAGTCACAACAATTGCTTTACAACTTCTACAAGTCACAACCACGCCTCACATCTTCCACAAGCAAAGTCACCACCTGGCCTCACCTGGACATGCAGATGGTGGTAGAGCGATCCGTGAGGAACATTCTGGAAGACGAGGGTGATGTGCTCGGGCTGCGGCGAGGACACGTGGCACACGGCCATCACCTCCAGGAAGGCTGGGTGGCGGAGGCGGCGCAGGATCGACAGTTCCTGCACCAGGGACTTGCAGGCTCCCTGGTCGGGCGTGTTCTTGTCCTCTCCTGGAGTGCGAAAGTAAATGTATGAATAAATGAATAAAGACGTTGAGTTGCGAGCAATACGCAAAGAAGTCTCGCAACGGCCTACGCGATCGGAATCAAACTGAAGATCCACGATCACCACCACAATACAAACACCCACACTCACACCCCACAAACCCCCACACAAACCCACACCACACACCCCACAAACCCCACACAAACCCACACACCCACCCCACACCCCACACACCCCCACCCCACACAACCCCCCCCACAAACCCACACCCCACACCCAATCACACAACCCCCCCCCCCCCCACACACACACACACCACACACCCCCAATATTCACCTTTCTGTACATTCTCCTTGGGAAGTGCAAGTGCCGGAGTGGGTCTCCTTACGGTCACGTTGGTCCCGAGCCACGTGTAGGGGGAGTATACCGTAGGGCCGCCACACCTGGAAGGAAAACGGGGGTTGCGTAAGGTTGATTGTATGGCAATAAATAAAAATATTGAAATAAATAAATAAAATAAAATAAACGTTTGATGGATGTCATTTTTTTCTTTCTCTCTCACTCTCTGGGGACTGATGGTTTTATTTTGTTTTTCTCTTCTGCCTGAAGTTTGAGATTTGAAGGGATAATTATTAATTAGTGGTTTTGTTTTTGTTTACTTAAAAGGACCGAGGGGATGGTATCACTTCTTGTCGGTTGACTTGCATACTATGTTCAATAATAATCAAGGGGACGAATGCGAGAAGGAAGCGAGGAGAAAAGGGAGGAGGAGGAGGAGGAGGAGGAGGAGGAGGAGGAGGAGGAGTAGAAAAAAGGATGAGAAGGAGAAGAAAGTGAGGAGAAAAGGGAGGAGGAGTAGAATGAAGAACGATAAAAAGGGAAGAGGAGGAAAAGTAAGTTAGGAGAAAAAAGGAGGAGAAGAAGAAAGCGAGGAAAGAAAGGGAGGGGGAAGGAAAAGGAGGGGGAAGAGAAGGAAGAGCGGAAAAAGGAAGTAGAAACAGGTAAGGATAAAAAAGAAGGATGAGGAGGAGAAAAAGGGAGAAGGCAGAGAGGAGAAAAGGGAGAAGGAAGAGAGGAGAAAAGGGAGAAGGAAGAGAGGAGAAAAGGGAGAAGGAGGAGAAGCAAGGAGAAAGAACAGGCGAAAATAGACAAATAGACAGGACAAAAAAATGTAAAAATGTAAATAAAAAGGAAGACGAAGAAGTGACAATTAACAGATAGAATCGAGATCATAAAAGGAAAAGCCGTAACTCACGTATACGCAACTCCTGTGACTTCGGGGCGCTTGAGGTCAGCCGGGGTCAGCAGGGGCAGGGAAGTCGACACGTACATCTGGTCCAGCAGGTGACAGGACACAGTCTGGGTGCAAAATGGAATAGTGAATGTCTAGTCATGGAACATAGACAGACGCAGACGCAAATCTAGACACACATACGCAGACAGACTGGCAGATTTGCACACAAATACGGACACGGACATGCACTTGCACACGGACTTGCACACACA
>NW_028234427.1:5042522-5052522 GCF_977035675.1 Penaeus japonicus | reverse complement strand
TAACTCGCAGATAGTCAAAATCACAGACAGATTCACCCTTCAATCATGACAAAAAATATATATCTTCAAATATCCTAGCATGATCTAGAATATCCAGAGCGACGATCACATTACCTCCACGACGTACGTAGGCTCAATGTTTCCAGACATGCACTCGCGAGCAGGAAAGTAAAACGAAGTAAACAATTGCCCTTTTTTCCGCTTTTCTGAAATCCTTTCCTTGCCTTCACGCATTCTTCCCCAAGCACAAAGGCACGTGCGTGACTGTTTTTACGAAAGCCTAGATCGCCTGATGTGAACTTTTAGTCTCCGGCTTCATAAAAGGTTTTTATTGTCTTTATCCGAGGCCACGTGACACCCCGGTGGATTCTATGTATTTCTTTTAGTTGTGTGATATGTCGAGTTCCGTAAAAATGACATTTAACATCACCTGTATAAGTATTGACGTGTACATGTGAGCGCGCACACGCCTCCTACCTCCATCCCAACAACGCCCCGCCCCCTTCCCGGGCCTCGAACCTACCTGGGCGTCTGCTCCAAGTTGTCCTCGAGGGAGAGGTCCCCCCCGGCCTCCACGAGCAGCCTGAGGACCCTCCTGGAGCCCCTGTAGGCCGCGCCGTGCACGGGCGTCGAGCCGTTGGTGCCGCAGCGTCGGTTGGGGTTGGCGCCGAGTTTGAGGAGCAGCGCCACCACTTCGTTGTCGCCGCCGAAGGACGCGCAGAAGAGCGGCGTCTGGCCGTGGGAGTTGACGCTCTCGATGTGCACACCTGCGGGAGAGAAACAACGCGGGTTACTTTCCGCTCAGCTAAGGAAATGAGAGAGAGAGTATGACAGGGAAGCGAAGAACAGAGAAAAACACTTTGTACACTTTGGAGCTAAAGCGACGCTTGACCCACGAACCGAGCAAGCAAACACGCGTAACTCGAGCACAGATCCCCGATGCTTGAGAATACCTCGCGGCGTCACCGGGAGCTACAAACAAAGCCTCGCGGAAAGCCGCGAGTTTCGCCGGTCACGAGAGCGGCGAAACTCGAGCCCCCTGCGTGCCCGCTGCCGAGCCGTGCAGTCGCCTCGACATGTGCCGCGGCCGCTCGTGGCGCTGCGTTGCCTCGCACGTAAACACGGCCGTGATGCGGACGCTCATTACGCGCCACGATGCGCTGCGGCCGAAGGGCAGTGCCGGAGCGAATAGGTTACACAAGTGCCATCAAGTTTGCTTTGATAAGGTACGGTCCCTTCCACTAAGGATCATCTCCGAAATCACTACATACTTCAGACACAGAACACCCCAACGACACTCTTTATGCCCGAGCAGAGAAAGATCCTACACCAGCGGCGGCTGCTCCTTCCTTCCTTCCTTCCTTGCGTCACCAGCTGCGGGCCACGCGCGCGTCCGCAGGCACTCCTACAAGCACTGGCGATCTCAAATCTCCTTAACTTGGCGTCCTCCTCCTCCTTCCTCATTTAATAGTGCCCTCAGTGGGACCTTGAATAGTGTCCTCTCAGGAGGCGAGGATGGGCCAAGGATGCGCGGCGGTAACCTCCTTCCTTTGTGAAGGATGGAGGCGCTGATAGGCTCGCGGGGCTCCCCTGGCGACGCAGACGGCCGGATGTGGGTCACCCTCGGGTCCGCCTTGGTGTGTCAAGGGCGTGGCGTTTAAGCAGGGAGGCAGGGAGGGAGGGAGAGAGGGAGGAGAAGGACAGAGAGAAAGAGAGGAGAGGGAGAGGGAGAGGAAGAGAGAGAGAGAGAGAGAGAGAGAGAGAGAGAGAGAGAGAGAGAGAGAGAGAGAGAGAGAGAGAGAGAGAGAGAGAGAGAGAGAGAGAGAGAGAGAGAGAGAGAGAGAGAGAGAGAGAGAGAGAGAGAGAAAAGAAAGAGAGAGAAAGAGAGAGAGAGTAAGAAAGAAAGAAAGAGAAAGATAGAGAGAGAGAGAAAGAGAGAAAGAAAAACAGTCCAGAGAGAACACACAAGACCAATATCAGAATCTAAGAACCCTAAAAAAAAAGGACCATACATCACACCCCTTCCCACACGAAACAAGCCGCGAAGTGACGTCACTCGCTCCATACAAAGGGTCGACGAAAGACAGGAGCGAGACTGGAAGGAAGGGCGTCCTCCAGATTCCAAGATAACACTCGAGGGGTCACAGCCGAGTCGAAAGACCAGAGCGAGGAGGATGAGTCACGGATAATGCAAATCATATGCAAATAAGGGTTACTTCCCCCCCACCCTCTCCCCCGCCCCATCCGAACGCAAAGGATCTGTAAAAAAATCAAATAAATAAAAAATCAACAAAGACAACGGACAGAGAAAGAGAAAAAAGGGAGAGAAAGACCAAAAGGTAAAACAAAAACAAAAAAGCGAAATAAAAATAAAAGGGAAAAATAGCGAATAACAGAGAAATCAAAATAACGAGAGAACCAGAGAAGAAAACATCGCCAAAAAAAAAAGCAAAAAGAAAAGACAGAATCGGACAAGAAGGAAACGGATGAAGGAAAAAAAGAAAAAAAAAATGCACACGGCGCATGACATCATTCATGACACTGACCTTCCGGGAATCTGCGGGTTTATGGCCCTAAACGGCGCCTCGTCTGGCATCCGCGGCCGGAATTTTGTATGAATGGCGCTCTTTGTTGTCGATGGATTTATCTTTATATTTTTGTCAGATTCCTAGCCATTTTGTTTCTCAGATTTTCGTAAATATATCTGTTTTATGCGTATTTTTTTCCTATATCTATCCATTCTACAGTAATTTTATCTACTTTACAAGTAAAATGTTCATAATTCTATTCATTTTATGGGTAAAAACTTTCATAAATCTACCCATTTCATACGTTTTAGAAAACCATAAGTAAAATCTTCAAAATCATATTCATTTTATTAGTAAAACTTCATAAACCTGCTCATTTTTGGTATATAAACGTACCCATTTCATCAGTCAAGCTCCATATACCTACCCACTTTATCAGTCAAATCTCCATTATCTATCGGTCAAATTTCCTTAATTATTGGAATGCGATCTTTAAAAAAAAAATAGATTTTTCCAATCTGTTGTATAACTAAGCTTGCGTGTTTATATATGGGACTCGGTGATTGGTCGAGACATACCACGTGATCACTGCGACCAGCCAATCAAAGGGCGTGTTTGAAAGCAGAGTGAGTCGCCGCTGTTGTGGTTCATTGGATTTAACATTCCAGTCGAATTATCTGCTCTGGCAAGCCCATGCACGATCCTGTCACAGAGAAAGAGAGGGCCGGAAATGGATGAGAGGGAGAGGGAGAGAGAGGGAGAGAGGGAGAGAGAGGGAGAGAGAGAGAGAGAGAAGAGAGAGTAAAACAGAGAGAGAGAGAGAGAGAGAGAGAGAGAGAGAGAGAGAGAGAGAGAGAGAGAGAGAGAGAGAGAGAGAGAGAGAGAGAGAGAGAGAGAGAGGGGGGGGGGGGTAAAACAGAGAGAG
The DNA here is from genome assembly GCF_977035675.1 of Penaeus japonicus. NCBI lineage: Eukaryota > Metazoa > Arthropoda > Malacostraca > Decapoda > Penaeidae > Penaeus > Penaeus japonicus. The sequence continues at coordinate 5,049,069 of NW_028234427.1, read as the reverse complement.
ATAGAGTGTAAAACAGAGAAAGAGAGAAAGACAAAGAAAGACAGGGAGCGAAAACACAAACTTCTCCCAACAAACGACCACAGACAGACTCGAAACCCACCGGACAGAAAGGCACATCAAAAGGTTCAAGCGGGATAAGCACGACCTGAAAGCGGCTCCCTTCTTTTACGACGTGACGACCGAGCAGCCATGGCCATCGACAGGGAAATGACGTCATTAGAGAGGGAGTCAGGACGCAACGACCTGTCAAAGCCACCTGTTAACGCCTGTCAAATCAGTGTATGCGAACAAGGGAGGTCTGGCAATGGGAGTGGAGAAGAACACGGAGGAGGAGGAGGAGGAGGAGGAGGAGGAGGAGGAGGAGGAGGAGGAGGAGGAGGAGGAGGAGGAGGAGGAGGAGGAGGAGGAGGAGGAGGAGGAGCAGGGGGGGAGGAGGAGGAGGAGAGAAGGAGGGGAGGAGGAGAGAAGGAGGGGAGGAGGAGGAGCAGGAGAGGAGGAGGAGGAGGAGGAGGAGGAGAAGAGAAGAACATGGCAGAGGAGGAGGAGGAGGAGGAAGAGGGAGAGAAGAACACGGAGGAAGAGGAAGATGAGGTAGAGAAGAACACGTCGGAGCAGGAAGAGAAGAACACGGAGGAGGAGGAAGAGAAAGACTGGAAGGGGAGAAGATAAAGGAGAAGGAAAAACAAGAGAAGGGCATGGAGGAGGAGAAAGAGGAAGAAAAGGACACGGGGGAGGAGGAAGAGTAGGGCATAAAGGAGGAGGAAGAGAAAGACACGGAGAAAGAGGAAGAGGTAGAGAAATAGAAAGAGAAGGGCATGGAGCCAACATAGATAATAACAAAAGGAGGAATAAACACAAACAAGCAACAAATGAAACAATCAAGTTATGATAATGATGTTTATGATGATAATAATGACAATGACAACAACAACAATGTAGTGCAGAAACAATAAAAAAAACAATAACCACAAAAAATACCAACTATCACTAACTGAATCTAAGAACCGATACCATACGCCCATCCCAAACCAACACCGCCAACCATCCCAGGTAACGGTGATTCCTCTCCACCCCCTCAACTCCACCCCCCCACCCCTCCCCCTCCGTCACTCCCCACCCACGCTCAGCAATGAATGACCCCCTCCCCCCTCTCCCCCCTCCCCCCTAAGGAATGGACACCGCCCTGGCACTATGCATCAACACGGGATTTCCGGCAGAAGGGAAAGGGGAAGAGGGTGGGGGAGGGAGGGAGGGAGGGAGGGAGGGAGGGGTTTATGCAAATGGGTTATTCAAAATTGCACCTGTTGAAGGGATGGACCCCCGCCAAGCGATGTGCGTGTTGCAGGGGAAGGGTGGAGTGGGAGTGGGAGTGGGAGTGGGAGGGGGAGTGGGAGGGGGAGTAGGAGTAGGAGTGGGAGTAGGAGTGGGAGTGGGAGTGGGAGTAGGAGTGGGAGTGGGAGTGGGAGTGGGAGTGGGAGTGGGAGTGGGAGGGGGAGTAGGAGTGGGAGGGGGAGTAGGAGTGGGAGGGGGAGTAGGAGTGGGAGGGGGAGTGGGAGTGGGAGGGGGAGTAGGAGTGGGAGTGGGAGAGGTTGGGAGATGAGTAGGAGATGAGGTGAATAAAAGAGAGAACAAATTAACAAATCAATGAATAAATAAATGGTAAATGCATAACAACCAACCCCAAGCAACACTCTTACAAAAAAAAAAAAAGTTCGCTTGCAAATCAACACGAAAAAAAATACAATCAAATCGTTCAAAAATCTTTCGTAGGAGAAAAGGAGCCGAAGATGATGGGGTTAAGAGTTCGTTTAATGGGAGGTCATCAAAGGTCATCAAAGGTCATCAAAGGTCGAGGTCGAGACTGCTCTTTTTTTTCTTTTTTTTTTAATAAGACAAGAATAGGATGTGCGTATTCTGTTGCAATTTTCCGCCGTGCAAGAGCGAGGGTGAGATTTTTGGGTTATTTGTTCACACTTGTTCATCATCTTCTCCACCTGTTCTCTCGCCCGGACTTCCTTCCTCTCGGTGGGTTTTGTTTTAGGGGATTATTTCCTGTCCACTTGTTCTCACTGGGTTTTTTTTATCATCTATTTGTCTACCCGTTTATCTATCGTTACTCCTTTCGTTCGTAACTTCGTTCTTTTCTGTGGGGTTTTTCTGTCTAATTCTCACGTTTTTTTTTTTTTGATCATCTATTTCTCTGTCCATTTGCTTATCATTATTTGTTTTATTTCGTAACTCGTTTTTTTTTTTTATTATTTTTGTCTAATTCTCTCTGTTCTTCTCTTCCTTTCTCTCCATTCGTTATCCTCTCCCACTATCCCATCCCCCTCTCCTTATACATCCTATACATCCCTCCTCCCCCTCCACTACCCCCCCCCTCCCACACGCACATTTCCTCTCCCTCACCAAGTCACCAAGCCCTCGAACCCACAAACTGCTCAGGCCATCCTTCAACCCCTCCCCTCCCCCCTCCCCCCTCTCCCGAAGAATCTCTTTCCCGAACCATCCTTCAAACCATTCTCCAAAGGCCCCTCACAAACAGCTCAGACCATTCTTCATCCCCTCCCCCTTCCCACTCCCCTCTATCCCGAAGGATCTCTTTCCCGAACCATCCTTCAAACCATCCTCCAAAGGCCCCTCACTTCTCCTTCACCTTCTGACACTCCCGCGCTCCTCCTCGGCCGATCCCTTCATGCGGGGCTGTTATTAAAAGGCACCTTTGTTTCGTTCTTTGGGAGACGATAATTGAGAGCTCGTCCACCCTCCCTCCCTCCCTCCCTCCCTCCCTCCCTTCCCTCCCTCCCTCCCTCCCTCTCCGCCTCCCTCCCTCCCTCCCTCCCTCCTCCCCACTCTCTTTCCCTCCCTCCCTCTCCTCCTCCTTCCCTCCCTCCCTCTTCCTTTATGTCTTCCGCTTCTCCTCAGTCGTCGCAGCTCAATAAAACTCGCGGAAAACCTTGAATTTTTAGTCCCCTTTTTCTGAAGTGTTTTCCTCTTCTTCATTACTCTCATTAGAAGTCTTTATTTCGGTTTTTCCCTATTTTTTGTTACTACTAATAATCTACGATTACGCGCACACGCACACGTATACGCACACACACACACACGCACACGCACGCACACACACACACACACGCACACACACACGCACACGCACGCACGCACGCACACACACACACTCAAAATCCCACTTGCACTCAGCCGGACCCCATTTCGAAGGGGTCGGGGCATCCCTTCAAGACAATGCCAGCTACTTTACGCTAAAATAAGCTGTTTTTTTTCTTCGTTTGAAACAACGGATGTGGTGCCCTTGAAACACGCATCTCTCCCCCCCCCCTTCCCTCATCTCCCTTCCCCGCTCCTTCTCTCTCTTTTCACATATATATATATATCTGTCTCTGTCTGTCCTCTTCTCTCTGTCTCTCTCCTTTAACTCCTCTAACTATCGTACGCTTCCCTTCCCTTCCCTTCCTTTTTCACATCCTCGTACCCCCATCCTCCTCCTCCTCCTCCTCTCTTTCTTCCTCCCCCCCCCCCCCCCCCCATCCCCCCCCCCCCCCACACCGTCGTCTCCTCATCACAGGCGTCGGGAAATCACAGCTAATCCCGGGGGTTGAGCGATCCAAAGAGACACCGAATTACCGCCTCGCTTTAATGGCCACCTGCCTCACGGACGCCCCTCCCCCTCCCTCTCCTCTCCCCCTCCCTCCCCTCCTTCTTCTTCTTCTTCTTCTTCTTCTTCTTCTTCTTCTTCTTCTTCTTCTTCTTCGTCTTCTTCTCCTTCTCCCCCTCCCCTCCCTCCCCTCCTCCTTCTTCATTTTTTCTTCATTTTTTCTTCTTCTTTTTCCCTCTTTTCGTCTTTTTTACATTACTCTCTTTTTTTTTAATGTCTCCCTCCCTATTTCTCTCATTTTTCTCTTCCTTTTCCTGTGTTTATCATTCATGCGCTGTTTGCTCGTGTTTCTCCTCCTTCTATTTCATGCTTGCTTCTCCCAGGCAACACAGAAGGATAGAAAACGATACATACACATAAACATGTACATGCACATACATGAACACACACATGCACATATACATACACGTTCACAAACAAACAATAATGAAGAAATAACAATAAATAGATGAATTAATAGATAATAAAGACAGGAAGAAGGATGATGATGATGATAAAAAAAATACGGAGAAGTGTCGTTCGTGCATGACGTTCCTTGCATGACGCGTAAGGCAGCCGAGAGCTAATTCATGACTCCTTACGGCGGTCATGCAGAGTACACTGTCCTTTGGACCTTGAAGAGACATTAATTTCCGGCTGGCTGTGATTCATGCGCACAATAGGCTTATTTTACGCCCTTCTTGTCAGTGTCTTCTTCTTCTTCTTCTTCTTCTTCTCCTTCTCCTTCTCCTTCTCCTTCTCCTTCTTCTTCTTCTTCCTCATCATCCTTTATCGAGCTTTCTCATCTCCTTCAATCTTAGTTTCCTCCGCATTAAGCTACTTAATCCAACTGTATTTTCTCGCCATCTCCTTATATACTTCCCTTTTCTCTCCTTCACACCTTCTTCAACATCGTGCCCCTCTTCTTAGGCAGGCACCATCGCCGAAGCCCAGTTATTATCATTCTCCATTATTATCATTCCCCGTTATTATCATTCCCCATTATCATCATTCTCCATTATTATCATTCTCCATTATCATCATTCTCCATTATTATCATTCACCATTACCATCCATTATCCCGACTCGAAACGTCGCTCTCCTGTTCTCCCCGAGTCACAATTAAGGACATACTCCTGCCAATGGGCTTACTGAGAGGGAGAGGAGAAGGGGGGATAGGAGGAGAAGGGGGAAGGGGGAAGGGGGAAGGGGGAAGGGGGAAGGGGGAAGGGAAAAGGGGTGATAGGAGGAAGGGTGAAGGGAAAAGGGGGAAGGGGGGATAGGAGGAAGGGGGAAGGGGGGATAGGAGGAAGGGTGAAGGGAAAAGGGGGAAGGGGAAGGGTGAAGGAAAGGGGAAGGGGATGGAGAATGGATAGGAGGAAGAGAAAGAGAGCGAGCGAGAGAGAGAGAGAGAGAGACAGAGAGAGAGAGAGAGAGAGAGAGAGAGAGAGAGAGAGAGAAAGAGAGAAAGAGAGAAAGAGAGAAAGAGAGAAAGAGAGAGAGAGAGAGAATGAATAAATGAGGGAGGAAGAAACTGACGGAGAAAGAGATTGATAGAGATTAAGAGAACGAACAAACACACAGACACATTCTGATTTTATTTCCACGCATACGAACACATTCCCCCCGCATGCACGAACCCCTCACTATCCCCTACCCCTGATGACCCCCTCCCCCCACGCCTCAACTCCATCCCATCACCCCCACTACCCCCTACCCCTGGTGACAACCCCTACCCCCACCCCAAAAAAAAAAATAATAAAATAAAATTTATCCACTCAGCGCTCCACCCACGCTCCGAAGGCCACCGCCACCACCTGTAGCTGCCACGTTATATAATTCTCCGGCAGAAGGGGTACTCCTCCCTCCACCACCATCATCATCATCACCATCACCACCATCATCACCACCACCATTATCAGCATCACCATCGCCCACCATCAACATCACGTGACAACAGGTTTACGTAATGACGATGTATGTTAAAGAGGGTTAGGGAGGATTGGGGGTAGGGGATGGGGGGTAGGGGATGGAGTAGGAAGATAGAACAAAATCACAGAACAGATTAAAAAAAAAAAAAAAAAAAAAAATCAACCCCTTTTCTTCTCCAAGGTACAAATTTTACCAAACTGCGGGGTCACGTGACCATACGACATCATTCACAAATTACTAAGCTCCTACAAACATAAAAAAAAGGACAGCGACAACGACAACAAAAACAACAACAAAAGCGCGTGTTTTCGTTCGGCTTCCCGCGCATGACGATAGACCGACGAGGGGCTACGACCGTAAAATTAATTTCCGTGAATGAGTGATTCAAAGACAAAGTAAGTCAGCTGTGTATTCAGATATTATTGGAACTCATGAAAAAATGTATATATACATGTGACGGAATACGTAAAAAAAATAATAATCGTAATAACACCTGATTAAGTTTGAATAGTGGAACATTTTATCATCCCAAAAAGGAAATTAAAGGGAGGGAGGGAGGGAGGGAGGGAGGGATGGAGAGAGGGAAGGAGGGAGGGAGAGACTTTTTTGACTTTGACAAGTTTATTGAGACTAGTGGTTACTTACATCTCAAAAGGATGAGGTAATATAGGTTATCCTCACCCCAATTTTAATCCCTCTTTGGACTCTTTTAACAAAATCTTACAGCTATGTCAACATGTTGGAATATATACAGTACAAAACAGAGTTAAATGTTTACATATCAGGAGAGCGCGAGAGAGAAAGAGAGAGAGAGAGAGAGAGAGAGAGAGAGAGAGAGAGAGAGAGAGAGAGAGAGAGAGAGAGAGAGAGAGAGAGAGAGAGAGAGAGAGAGAGAGAGAGAGAGGGAGAGAGGGAGAGAGAGAGAGAGAAAGGGAGAGAGGGAGAGGGAGAGAGAGAGAGAGA
>NW_028234427.1:5035022-5037522 GCF_977035675.1 Penaeus japonicus | reverse complement strand
AAATGTTGCTACCCTGAATGTACGGACGGGCGCGCGCACACGCACATGCGCACGCACACGCACAAATACAAACAAACATACAAACACAAATACACCCACACACACACACACACACACAAACGCGCGCGCAAAAACACAGGCACACAAACAAACACAATTAAAAGCACACACACACAAACACACAAGTACACACACACACACACACGCTTTTTTTCACGTTCTCGCAAACCCATCGCCTACACATCCATCAATTGCACACCCCTAAATTGCACCGCGCAACACGCACACTCAGTATTGCTCCCCCACCGAAAGTGAACCAGAGAGAACCACGGAACATCCTTCCAGTCACCCAGGAGCCGAAATGGGGGTTCATTTTTATGGGGTAGGAGAATGGGGGGAGGGGAGGGAGGAGATGGATGACTCGAGGCTCTCGTAGGGCTTGGGAGAAGGGGGGAGGGGAGGGAGATAAGGGAGGAGGGGGAGGGGGAGGAGGAGGAGGAGGAGGGGGAGAGGGGGGAAAAGGAATGGTATGGGGGAAGGGGAAGGCATATGGGGTGGGGGAGGGCTATGTGATATTAGGAAAAAGGGGTATGAGGAAGAGCAAGGGGAGGGATGGGGTATGGGGGAAGAGGGGGAGGGGAGGAGTATGGGGCAAGAGAAGGGGAAGAGGAGGGGGAGGAAGGGGTATGGGGCAAGAGAAGGGGAAGAGGAAGGTGAGGGGAGGGGTATGGGGGGAAGAGGAGGGGGAGAGGAGAGGTATGGGGCAATAGGAGGGGGATTTTGAGGGGGAGGGGAGGGGTACGGGGCAAGAGGAGGGGGATGGGATATGGGATATGGGGAAGGGGAATAGGAGGGGGAGGGGGGAGGGGAGGGTGATTTGGAGGAGGAGGTAGGGGATGGGGGGTATGAGGAAGGGGAGGGCACGGGGAAAGAGGCAAGGAGGAGGTAATGCGGAAAAGAAAAGGAGGGGTGGGGGGGGGGGATTCACACCTGCGCGACTTTTTTCTTGTATTATAATTGTGTATCATCTTGTATTGTATCATCTCAAGATGTCTATCTGTTTATATATTATGGACATTTTACATGATTCCTTTAATACAAATAAAACTATATTCTTCAAAGTGAATGAATCGGTAATATAAACCGAAATACAGTTTCTTAGACGAGTTTAAAATGTCAATAAATAGATTCACAACAGTGCATAAAGACACAACGCCGACACACAAACAGATGAATAAGTTACAAAAAAAAAAAAAAACATTTGCTACCTTCCCCGTCACCTAGCGGAAATTCGCTAACATCACCCTCCTAATTAAATTCCAAAATCCATTCTATAGGACCGGCGTGACGTACTCCCCCCCCCCACCCCACCCCTTCCTCTCCCCCTCCCCGTGAGAATATCCGAAGAGGTTCTCATTCTTCGCCATTGTTCCAATTCAAAGTGGCGAACAGCTGCTTCTCTTGTGTGATAATGAACTAAAATCCCTTCGGCATAAGAAGGCATCTTTTCCCATGGCGGCTCTGACAATGCCATGGCGGCACGACTTATCGTACATCTGGAAGCTCCCTGTTTACGCCTTTTCGAACTGACCTCCAAAACCGCGAAGGAAATCAATAATAAAAAAATAAATATCGTGCTCTGATTATAAACAATATATATCTTTTTTGTCTCTCGAATATCTTAAAAAAACGCATCACGTTCGACTGTTCCGACATGAACAAATGACGCGCAAATCCACACCAATTATAGCGTATGAACGAAAAGCCATTTCCCGGCGTGTGTGTGTCTCTGTCGTAAGATCACATAAATCACGCGGTTCACATCCTTCCAAGGACGCCGTGAAATGGATGTGAACGTCGCCGAGGAATCCAAGGGTGTCCAAAACGCTTTTCCGAGAGGACGGACGGACGGACGCGCGCGCACCCAGCCTTAGGTCCTGATTTACGGCACCAAAAAGAAATAAAATAAAATTTAAAAAGTACGTCGCGTTCACTCTTGTTTTACGGATGACTCTCCTTTCCCCCCCCCCCTTTTTTTTTTTTGGGGGGGGGGGGGTAAAATGGCAGGTGATTCGCCTCTGCTGAAGAGTTATGAAAGATTATCAAATTGAGAATGACGCTATTTTTTCACGGTATTGCAAAAGCACCGAGCGATATCTCCATTACTTTCACCGCAGAAATGCATGTTTTCACTACTGAACGAACGCGAACTCGTGACATATTGGCACGCTTGCACACACGCGCGCACGTACACGTAAACACGCAATGCAAAACACACAACATGGCACACAACATGACATCTATATTTCTCTCCACATCCCTCCCACCTTCCCTTCCCTTTCTCTCTCTTTCTCCCTCCCTCCCTCGGCATCCTCGCCGTCTCCCTACCCTTCTCCCCTCTTTCTCTCTCTCTCTCTCTCTCCACCCCCCCCTCTCACTTTCCCTTCCTATCTCTTTCCCTCTCCTTTCCTATTTTCTCTCCTGCCTCTTCCTATCTCCC
>NW_028234427.1:5022522-5027522 GCF_977035675.1 Penaeus japonicus | reverse complement strand
ACAGTATACATACTGCATTACATATAAAATTTTCTGGGAGGTGGGAGGGGGGTGGGGGTTGTGGCGATGGGCTGTGGCACACACGGGTTTATAGTTCTCTTCCTTTGTCTGTCTGTCTGTCTGTCTGTCTGTCTGTCTGTCTGTCTGTCTGCCTGCCTGTCTGACTGTCTCTGTCTGTCTGTTTGTTTGTCTGTCTGTATGTGTCTGTCTGTCATCCCTTGGTCAACTCTGGCTACCTGCATGTGACATTGCTACTTTTGTTCCCCTAGCGGAACGCACGCACACTAGTGCATGCAAAGAAAGAAAGAAAAAAAAAAAGGCGGTCACACAATCAAATTCACACTAACTCATTCTCTCCATTTCATTCTCTATATTTTTCCCTCTCTTTCTCTTTCTCTCTCTCCCTCCCTCTCCCTCTCCCTCTCCTGCTTTCTATTCATATCCGTCTCCTTTCTATCCCTCTCCACACTAACAAAATACTACTCTAATAATATCAATATTGAAGATGATGATAATGACAATAACAACAACAGCAACAACAACAACAATAATAATAATAATCACAATAAATAATAAATAAATAACAATAACAAATCAACAGCAACAACAACAAATAAGCAACCAAACATCCCAAGTCTGCAATAACCACCCAACACCCAGACGTGACACGCAACAACGCCCTCCCAGCCTTTCCCTCGAACAACAAGGTCCCTTAAATCCACACATTAACCCACAACCACCATCGAGAAAATGACACACAAAAAAATGACACTTAAAAGAAAAAAAAAATACTTACAAGAATGACAAGAATGAGAACAAGATCAACAAATCACCTTCCCTCCCCTTCTACCCCCCTTCCCCCTACCCCCCGACACCCCTCCCCTACCCCCGCTAATGACCCTCCACGCACGAGCGCCGAGCCAAGCAACCTAAACGTGGAAAAGACTGTCATTTCGTCGCCTGTTAAAACTCCGAATGTCCTTCTTGAAGCCGCGTGAACATTTTGTTTGGGGGGGGGAAGGGTGGGGGGGATAGATGATGAATGAGGGAAGAAGAGGAGAAGGAGAGGGAGAGGGAGAGGGAGGGAGAGAGAGAGAGAGAGAGAGAGAGAGAGAGAGAGAGAGAGAGAGAGAGAGAGAGAGAGAGAGAGAGAGAGAGAGAGAGAGAGAGAAAGAAAGAAAGAGAGGAAGAGAGAGGAGAGAGAGAGAGAAAGAGGAAGAGAGAGAGACAGAGGAAGAGGAAGAGAGAGAGAGATAGAGAGAGAGAGAGAGAGGAGAGAAAGGAGAGAAAAAGAGAGAGAGAAATTGAGAAAGAGAGGAGAGAAATTAAGAAAGAGAGAAAGAGAGAGAGAGACAGAAAGCGAGTAAGAAAGAGAAAGAGAGAGAGAGAGAGAGAGAGAGAGAGAGAGAGAGAGAGAGAGAGAGAGAGAGAGAGAGAGAGAGAGAGAGAGAGAGAGAGAGAGAAAGAGAGAGAGAGAGAGAGAGAGAGAGAAGAGCGAACTAGGGGTATGGGAGAGGGAGAGGGGGACGGAAGGGGAGAGGCCAAACCTACACCAAGACACACTTCTAGGTTTCGTCGGATCCCTCTCGTGGTTTCATCCAGAGCTCGTTATGCTCTGGATTCCGAGCACAATGCAAATCCACACGTGCTACCCCCCCTTCCCCTCCCCTCCCCCTCCCCTTCCCCTTCCCCCCAACATATCACCATCACACAATCCTACAATCGTCACCACACAATGCACTCACCACCAGCTGCGGAATGAACACCTCACACAATACACACACAGCGCACCACACAATCCGCCTGCTGCCATGCACATAAAAAAACAAAACAAAACACACACACACACACACACACACACACACACACACACTCACTCACTCACACACACACTCACTCACTCACTCACTCACACTCACTAACACACACACACACACACACACTCACACACACCTTGATCCTTGACCAATACTTACTTATCTATCCTTCCATCCATTCATCCATCCATCCATCAATCTATCGACTGCCAACGGGGCACCCCAAGTAGAAGGAGAGAGGAGAGAGAGTGAGAGAGAGGGATAGAGAGGGAGGGAGGGAGGGAGAGGGAGAGGGAGGGAGGGAGGGAGGGAGAGGGAGAGGGAGAGGGAGAGGGAGAGGGAGAGAGTGAGAGATTGGGATAGAGAGGCAGAGAAAGAGGGAGGGAGGGAGGTAGGGAGAGGGAGAGGGAGAGGGAGAGGGAGAGGGAGAGGGAGAGGGAGAGAGAGAGAGAGAGAGAGAGGGAGAGAGAGGGAGAGAGAAAGAGGGAGGGAGGGAGAGAGAGAGAGAGAGAGAGAGAGAGAGAGAGAGAGAGAGAGAGAGAGAGAGAGAGAGAGAGAGAGAGAGAGAGAGAGAGAGAGAGAGAGAGAGAGAGAGAGAGAGAGAGAAAAGAAGAAGAGAGAGAGAGAGAGAGAGAAAGAGAAGAGAAAAGAGGAGAAGAGAAGAGAGAGAGAGAGAGAGAAAGAGAGAGAAAGAGAGAGAAAGAGAGAAAGAGAGAAAGAGAGAAAGAGAGAAAGAGAAGAAGAGAGAGAGAGAGGTCGCGAGGCCACGAGCGAGGACGAGAGTGTTCAACCACGTCGTTCAGATTTCCCGACGACGAACGGAGCGTGAACGAGAGCCAAACACCGCGCCGCCGTTCACTGCCGCCCGTTCGTTTCTGTCGCCGCGATGCCCTTCCCGCTCCCGCTCTGATATATATATATATATATAATATATATATATATATATATAATATATCATATAATTATATATAATATATATATTATATTTTTTTTTTTTTTTTTTTTTTTTTTTTTTTCTGATTTTTTTTTTTCCAAAACATATGTCACTCTCAAAACAAGGGAAGGTTGGTGATGAAAGATCGGCTAACTAATACTCCGGAAAGTGCGTGGTTGGATGACAGCGTTAGGACGGAAAGTGCGTGGTTAGAAGACAGCGTTAGAACGGAAAGTGCGTGGATGAATGACAGCGTTAGGACAGAAAGTGCGTGGGTGGAAAACAGCATCAGAACGCAAAGTACGTGGTTGGATGTCAGCGTTAGAACGTACAGTGCGTGGTTGGATGACAGAGTTAGGACGGAAAGTGCGTGGGTGGAAAACAGCGTTAGGACGGAAAGTGCAAAGTGCGTGAGTAAATGATGGCGTTTTCCGTGTTTGGCACCATAGTAACATTTCCCTTTTGGAAACGAAAGGGAAAGGTGATTATTCATCTGTATTGTTAATTCTTCTTTTGGAAATGGAAACGATACCAGTGACGATGTTAATAACAATGAAAAATAAATAATAACAACAATAAAGGGTTATTGATAGGAAAAATGACATCAATATTGGTAATGATGGCAAGGCTATAGTAATCTTTATTAACATAGTAAAAATAATTTGATGATAATGTTATACATAATCTATAATATTCTTAGAATGATAATAATTGGCATAATCATAATAATAGTACTGTCATTTACAGAGAAGAGTCGATAACAGAAGAGAGGAGAGAGCAAGAGCGAGAGAGAGAGAGAGAGGAGAGAGAGAGGAGAGGGAGGGAGAGAGAGAGAGAGAGAGAGAGAGAGAGAGAGAGAGAGAGAGAGAGAGAGAGAGAGAGAGAGAGAGAGAGAGAGAGAGAGAGAGAGAGAGAGAGAGAGAGAGAGAGAGAGAAGGAGAGGGAGAGGGAGAGAGGAGAGAGGAGAGAGAGGAGAGAGAGGAGAGAGAGGAGAGAGAGGAGAGAGAGAGAGAGAGAGAGAGAGAGAGAGAGAGAGAGAGAGAGAGAGAGAGAGAGAGAGAGAGAGAGAGAGAGAGGGAGAGGGAGAGAGAGAGAGAGAGAGAGAGAGAGAGAGAGAGAGAGAGAGAGACCATCCCAGCATCGACCGAAGGTTATCTCGCGAGGGTCAGATGCTGGCCGATGACGGGCGGAGGGAGGAAGTTCTCATGACCAGTGCATGACAAGGTAATGGTCATGAAGACGCCATGGACGATGTGACAATTGACAGCCGTGACCGTGAACTTGTCCACGTGTGAACTTTGTGATGGTCCTTCCAGTGCCTTGAACTTCCTAGGTCGAGAGGCTGAGGCTGAGGCAGGAAGAGGAAACAGAAATAGAGAGACAAAAATAGAGCGAGAAAAGAAATAAAGATAGAGAGAAAAATAGAGCGAGAAGAGAAATAAAGAGAGAGAGAACAGAAATAATGAGAGAGAGAAAAGAAATAAAGAGAGAGAGGACAGAAATAATGAGAGAGAGAAAAAAAAATAAAGAGAGATAGAGAAAACAAAAGAAGAGAGAGAGATATAAATAAAGAGAGATAGAGAAAACAAATGAAGAGAGAGATATATAAATGAAGAGATAGAGAAAACAAATAAAGAGAGAGAGAGAGAAATAAATGAAGAGATAGGGTGACAGACAGACAGAGTCAGGCAGAGAGAGGAGAAAGAGGAGAGAGATGCACCATGGGAAAGGGGGAGCCCACCATGAAATAATTCTGACAGCCGTCCATGCAAATCACATCCATCAGCCCGCACTCCCTATACCTTCCCTACCATATATCACCATACTCTCGTTCGCTCACAACCGATCGATAATTCCATAAACACATTCCTTTTTTTATCTCATCATTTCGAGAAGAACATTCGACTCGACTTTACTTCATTCGCTTCACTTTATCCTCTGATTCAACGTCCGAAGGTCATCTCCTCTGAAGCTTCGAAGTCGCGCCATCGATCTGATAAGCGGACCGGAGAAAAGGTACCATGGGTTCCTTCTTTTCTCTTTCTCTTCTTTCTCATTTTTTTTCCCTCTTCCTCCCCTCTTCCTTTCTCCTTTCTCCTTTCTCCCTCTCCTCTCCTCTTCTCTCTTCTTATCTCCTCTCCTCTCCTCTCCTTTCCTCTCCTCTCTTCTCTTCTCCTCTCCCCTCTCCTCTCCTCTCCTCCCTCTCCTCCCCCCTCCCCTCTCTCCTCCTCTCCTCTCTCCTCCTCCTC
>NW_028234427.1:5002522-5007522 GCF_977035675.1 Penaeus japonicus | reverse complement strand
CCCAACCCCCCGCCCTCGCCGCAAGCACTCAAAAGCAAGCACCCAAGAGCACAAGCAATCGGGTGCCAAATTCCGCCCCTCCCTCGCCTGGTCGGGAGTGTGTTTGGGGGTGGGGGGAGAGGGTGGGGGAGGGGGAGGGGGGGCGGCCATTTTACGCTCGTGTTAAAAAGGCAAGACCAATTACTGTGGTTTGTCTCAGCGAAGGGGTCACCTATTAGAGTGATTTACAACCGTGCTAGAACACCAAGACATTGATGGATGCTTTCTCTTTGTTCTCTTGATTTTTTTTAATTTTTTTTTATTGATTTTTTTTTTTTGGGGGGGGGATAGGGGTTGAGAAGTGTATTATACGGTGCATAAATTAATGGTAATAAAGCGGACTACCGCGACCCGTTTTTTTTTTTTTTTTTCGTTTTTGTTTTGGAGTTTAAGTCAATTATGTGAGTTTTAGTGGGGGTTTTGAGGTAATTTTAACGGTTGCAAGTTGATGTTGCCACACACTTAACTGTGCAAAAACATGCTAAAATGGGATTCGCTGTTCATAATCCACAGAGATGTCTTTATGAATAACATCTTTATCTTTCCTCTACATGTTTGGTAACTCTGTCTATCTGTTCATTTGAACAGTGAATCTGACAAAAAAAAATGATTGTAAATAAAAGATATGCTTCGTTCTGTTCTAACCTCTCTTTATGGCTACATCTTTTCTCTCCTCTCTTCTCTTCTCTTCTCTTCTCTTCTCTTCTCTTCTCTTCTCTTCTCTTCATTTCTCTCCTCTCCCACCCACCCCCTCGCTTTCCCTGTATGTATGATAAAGAAGGAAGAAGGAAGCGATGGAGGGGGAGGGGAGGGAGAGGAGGAATGGGAAAATGTGGTAGTAGTAGTGGTGGTGGTGGTTGTGATGGTAGTTGTAGTAGTAGTAGTGATAGTAGTAGTAGTAGTGGTAGTAGTAGTCGTAGAAGTAGTAGTAGTCGTAGAAGTAGTAGTAGTTGTTGTTGTAGTAGAAGTAGAAGTAGTAGTAGTAGCAGAAGTGAGGGGGAATAAGTAAACAGCCTCCCCCCAAAATCACTCTTGGCGAAACCTGAACAGGCGATAATGACAAATTCCCGGCGACAGATTTCCACGGATTTGCTCGCCCGCGCTGACTGGTCTCGCGAAACGCCTACTCGATTACCCGATGATTTTTTTGTCTTTATTTTTTTTCCTTTCTTTCTTTCTTCCATTCTCTCTCTTTTCCTTTTTTTCTGCCTTTCTATCTCTCCCTCTCCCTCTCTCTTTTTTTATTGTAATTCTATTTCTTTTTTTCCTCCTGCGGGGAAGTTGAGTGGTGTGGTGGTGGCTGTGTGTGGTGTGGTAGGGTATGGTGGAGATGGTGGTGATATGGTGGTGGTAGTGGTAGTGGTGATGTGGTAGTAGTTGCGGTCGTGTAGTGGTAGTAGCGGTGGTGTGGTTGTGTAGAGATGATGAGATGGTAAAAGTGGTGGTAGGAAGTGGTGATGTTGGTGGAGTGGTGTGATGGAAGTAGGAAAAAATGGGAAAGTGGAGGAGGAGGAGGAGGAGGAGGAGGAGGAGGAAGAAGAAGAATTGACAGAGATGGAAAATGGAAAAATATGAATGGGGGGGGGATACTTAAAAAAAATAAAACAAGAATAACTTAAAAAACGGAAAGGAGCAGCAGCATGAAGTGAACAAAGACATGACTTGACATGACAATTTCACGAATGATAAACATTTCGTATCTTCCCTTTAATCATCTTTACTAATTTTTTTTTCTTTCTTCATTAACGGTGTATTCTTAAATAGACATTCTTTCTTTTGGTGAATATAACAGTTGATGCTTTTGTTTCTTTCTTTCCCTCATATTCTTTGTATATTTAGCCATTTAATCACTTCTTACGGGGGGGGGGGGAGAGGATGCTTCGCTCCATACATACCAAATACCGTGATCCGCGTAATGGTAACCTCACCTGTGCCACCTCTTCATGACCTTCTATAAGTGACCTCTATGACCTCCTGCCATATGCATCACTTCCTAATCTATGCGTGAGATTCTTGTACATATTGTACATACCTTTAAAGATTTTGCTTTTGTATGTGGCGCCTCTCCATAGGTTACTCTTGGAATCTATACATGCATGATCTGATGTACAGTTGTACGCACGTGATTCCCGCATACATGAATTACTTCCCAACACGTAAATGAATGACTCATACATTTACATAATTTCCTTACACATGCATGATTTCCTAACTTAAGCATGGCCCCTCTAGTTACATAATTTCCTAACACACGCATGACTTCAAAGTGCACAATTTTCTAACACATATAAGACATCTTAACATATGCATGACCCATCCAGGTACACAATTTCCTAATACATGCATGTCCTCCTAACACACGCATGAACCTTCCAGATACATAATTTCCTAACACACGTATGACTTCCTAACATATTCATGACCCCTCCACAAACATAATTTCCTAATACATGCATGACCCTTCCAGATACACATTTTCCTAACACACAGATGCCCTCCCAACATGCACAACCCCTCCAGATACATCCTTTCCTCACACATGCATGACCCCTCCACATACATAATTTCCTCACACATGCATGACTCCTCCACATACATCATTTCCTCACACATGCATGACCCCTCCAGATACATCATTTCCTCACACATGCATGACCCCTAAGGAACCGAGGCTCCCTAACACATGACCTCTCTCCCTCGACCCGATAATCAGACCAGCGAGAGACGTGGCGGCGACAGGGCGCTCGCTGGGTGCTAGAAATTGGCCAAATTATGTCGTTACTCTCGGCCCGTCCCAATTAACCGATGGTACCCACTCTGTCTGCCTGTTGTGGACGGAGGAGGGCAACTATCGCCCGTACTCTTTCTTTCTCTCTCTCTCTCTCTCTCTCTCTCTCTCTAACTCTTTTTTTTTTTTTCTCTCTCTAACTCTTTCTCTCTCTCTCTCTCTCTCTCTCTCTCTCTCTCTCTCTAACTCTTTCTCTCTCTCTCTCTGACTCTTTCTCTCTCTCTCTCTGACTCTTTCTCTCTCTCTCTCTCTCTCTCTCTAACTCTTTCTCTCTCTCTCTCTTTCCCTTTCTCTTTCTCTCTCTCTTTCTCTCTATCTCTCTCTCTCTCTCTCTCTCTCTCTCTCTCTCTCTCTCTCTCTCTCTCTCTCTCTTTCTCTCTCTCTCTCTCTCTCTCTCTTTCTCTCTCTCTCTCTCTCTAACTCTTTCTCTCTCTCTCTCTCTCTCTTTCCCTTTCTCTTTCTCTCTTTTTTTTCTCTCTCTCTCTGGTTGGATGACTTTCATGTTGGATGAAGTTGCTGTTGTTGTTTTTTATGTGTGAAGAAAATAAACTTGAAATGGTGTATGTTTTTTTATTTTTATTATTTATATTTTGGATGAGGATGAATTCATATCTATGAGCACAGAGACCTGGCAAGACGCACATTTTCCTCCTCCTTATAAGAGATGTTGGCAAGAGCCCCAATCACGGGCTTGCTCAACGCACTCGCAAGCACTCTTCCGGGCAACCACATCAATTTCACTTTCATCAACCTGAAACGCCCATGCTAACAATAACAAAGCCTTTGAGGAAAGCCCAACACAGGAAGTAAGATGTCTTGATTGTTCGCTGCCCTTAGCGACCCCTCAACTCTTCCTATCTTCCCCCTCCTCCCCTCCCCCTCCCCTTCCTCCCCTCTCCCTCCTCTTCCCTCCCCTCTTCTCCCCTTAACCTCCCTCCCCCCTTACCAATCCCTGTCTCTCCTCGGTACTCTCTCTCCTTCCCTTTCTTTTCTTTTCTCCTCCCCTCTCCCTCTCCTTCCCGACTATCCTTCCCATCCCATCCTCTTCCTTACCTCCCCTCCCCTCACCCAATCCTTTTCCTACCCTCCCTCCCCTACTTCTTCCCACCACTTCTACCTCACTTTTCCTCTCTCCCCCCTCCTCTACCTCTTTTCCCTTCTCCTCTCCTCCCTTACCTCTCCTATCTCCGTTCCATCCTCTACTTTTCTTCTCCTCTCCTCTCCCCCTCTTTTCCTCCCTTACCTCCCTCCGCCCTAATCTACTTCTTAGCTCCTTCTATTCCTTAACTCTCTCCCTCCTTCCCTTCTACCCCCTTCCCCTCCCCTTCCTCTCCCCACCTCCCCCTCCTCCACCTCCCCTGCAAGCCCCCAAACAAGTGGCAATTACTCCCCTTAAATTGCCGTAATATGGCCGTGTTGCCAAGGTCCCCCTCCCCCCCACTCCCACCCCTCCTCTCTCTCTTCCTTGCGCGGAGGCAATTACTCATTTTTTTTTTTTTTTTTTTTTTTTCTTAGCATGGCACGAAATTCAGTGTGGGTGCGAGGTGCTCTTAGAGAATAATAATAAGAGAGTGGAAAGAGAAGGGCGAGAGAGATGAGAAAGAGTGGGAGTGCGATTTCTGAATACGATAAAAAAAAAAATTAAATAAATAAATAAAAGGAAACATCACATCCACATTTAGCCTGAGGCGAGAAAAACAGAAATAAAGGGAAGGAGGAAGAAGGAGGGTGAGTGGAAGGGAAGATAAGGACCGAGGTGACAGGGATAAAGGTGAAGTAAGGTAAATAGAAAGGAAGGAAAGAAAAAAAAATGCAGGAAGAAAGATAGGTGGAGAGGGGAAAAAACAGGAAGGAAGGTGAATGAAAAATAAAAAAGGAAGGAAGGAAGACAGGTAAAATAGTAAATAAAGGTGGAGGAAGGTGAGTGGAATGGAAGAAAAACAAGATAAAAGATGAAGGAATGTGAAGGATGATGAATGAAAAGGAAAATGGAAAAAAAAACGACAACAGGAAGACAGGTCAAAAGGTGAAGAAAAAGTTAAGGAAGGCAAGAGATGGAGAGAAAAAAATAAGACAAGAAAGGCGAAGAAACGCAGAATAACGTGAGTGAAAAGAAAGAAAAATAAAAAACTAGAAGAAAAGAAAAAAGGTAAGAGTGAAAATTAAAAAAAAA
>NW_028234427.1:4990022-4997522 GCF_977035675.1 Penaeus japonicus | reverse complement strand
ACGCGGCTCGCATAACGGAACTCTTTCGCTCTCCTCTCTCGCGGTCGTCTTTTTTCTTTCTTTTTTTCCTTTTTTCTCTCTCTCTCTCGTTCTGTCTCTCTGTCTGTCTCTGTCTCTCTCTGTCTCTGTCTCTCTCTGTCTCTGTCTCTCTGTCTCTCTCTCTCTCTATCTGCCTCTTTCTGCCTCTTTCTGCCTCTGTCTCTCTGCCGCTGTGTCTGTGTCTCTTTCTCTTTCTATCCCTTGTTTGTCTTTTTTGTTTTCTGTTTTTGTTTTGATTTGTGTTATCACTTTGTTTTTGTCTTTTCATAATACGTACACACGTGTGCGCGCACGCGCACACACACACACACACACACACACACACACACACACACACACACACACACACACACACACACACACACACACACACACACACACACACACACACATGTACATGTACATGTACATGTACATGCACATGCACATGCACATACTAATACACATACATATACTCATACTCATATTCACACTCACACTTATACTTAAACCCACACACACACACACTCCTGAATCCGCACCCCTTCAGCCGGCAACAACTCCCCCCCCCCTCACTACAGCCAACGAATCTCTTCACGAATCGATTCCTTTTATCAACCAAAGTCACGCCGCCCGCCCACGCCCACACGTAGGCTGCGAGTCCCACGCTCCGACATTTCCACGTGACTGTCGAGTGGGAAAGGGAGATGGCTTCCTTGCTCTCCCCTCCTCTCCCTCTCCTGTTGCTTCATCCCCCCACCCCCACCCCATCCCCATCCCCTCCCCTTCTGTATCCACTACCTTCCGCTATCTCCCACTCCCTGTCTTTTCTCTGCTTTCCTATTCCCGTTTTCCGTCCCGTCCCTCACTCACTCCCCGTTTGGCGTCCATAACCCTTCTCACTCATTTCCTACTCCCTCTCCCCCTTCCTTGTCACCTCTCATTCCCTAACCCCCTCTCTACTCCCACTTCCTATCTCTCTTTCCACTCCCTCTTCCCGCTCTCCACTTCCATCCCTCTCCCCTTCCTATTCCTCCTCCTCCCCTCCATTCCACTCCCTCACCTCTTCCCCCTCCCCCTCCCCCATCCCCTTCCCCATCCCCTCATCTCCCCATCCCTTTCCCCTTCCCCTCATCTCCCCTTCCCCATCCCCCCTCCCATCCCCTCCCCTTCCCCTTCCCCTCCCCTTCCCCTTCCTTCCCCCTCCCCCTCCCCTTCCCTTCCCCTCCCCCTCCCCCTCCCCCCCCTCCGCCTGACCACCGGCTGGGGAACTAGGCCAGGCGAAGCACCCGTTCGTGACTCCGGGATACGTGAACCCGCTAATCCGTTCGTTATGACTCCCTCTCGCCAGCCAGGGGCGCGGACTCGCTCGCTTATTCCGCTCGCTCCTCTCTTTTTTTTTCCATGTCACTGATCCCGGGTGGACTGGGTGGGTGGATGGGGTGGATGGGTGGGTGGATGGGTGGATGGGTGGACTGGGTGGGTGGGGTGGGTGGATTGGGTGGATGGGGTGGGTGGGTGGTTGGACTGGGTGGGTGGGTGGGTGGGTGGATGGATGGGGTGGGTGGGTGGATGGGTGGGTGGGTGGGGTGGATGGGTGGGTGGATTTGGTGGGTGGGTGGATGGGGTGGGTGGGGCGCACTTGGGTGGATGGTGGATGCTGTGGATGTGTGTTATCATGATCATATCTAGAGGCTTAATATCCTATGTTCCTTATATGTAAACTTCCAATTAGGGTGAAAGATAGATAAATAGATAGATATACATAGATATAGATAAATAGTTAGACCAGACAAAAAGACCAGACAAAAAGACAAACACATAGAGAAAGAGAGTGGAGGAGGGAGGGAGGGAGGGAGGGAGGGAGGGAGAGAGGGAAAGAGGGAGGGAGAGAGGGAAAAAGGGAGGGAGGGAGAGAGGGAGAGGGAGAGAGGGAGAGAGGGAGAGGGAGAGAGAGAGAGAGAGAGAGAGAGAGAGAGAGAGAGAGAGAGAGAGAGAGAGAGAGAGAGAGAGAGAGAAGAAAGAAAGAGACAGCAAAACACATCAAATGAGAAAGAAAAAAAAACAAGACAAACAAAAAAAAAAGAAAAAACACCCATCCCATACAAAAAAACCCACCTCAACAGGAGACATCAGTTTCCGAACGACACCACTCCATCACGGAACTTCCTCTACTGAAATCAAAGCCCTAGTGGGGGAGTGGGTGGAGGAGGGGGAGAGGGGAGGGGGTGGGAGTGGGGGAGAGAGGGGAGAGAGGGGAGGGGGTGGGAGGAACTAACGGAACATAGGTGAGGTTGGGGACGGGTGCTGAGTGGAAGGGGATGAGAGAGGGGAGGGGGGGAGGGTAAAGTTAGTGTTGGGGGAGGGGGGGATAGGGGGGTGGGGGGCGTGGCAGTCACGTTGAGAAGAGCGGAACTGCTCAACGCGGTAAACTTGAATACTCGCTCACGTAGAAGATGACATGAGAATATTGACTTGTAAAAATATATACAAAATAAGAATAAGAAAAAATAAGAATAAGAAAAAAAACAAGAGTACGGTTAAGAACATGAAAAACAAAGGAGAAGGAGGAGGAGAAAGAGGAACGAGGAGGAGGAAGAAGGAATAGGAGGAAGGAGAGGAGGGAAGGAGGGAGGGAGGGAGGGAGGGAGGGAGGGAGGAGGCGTAGGAGGAAGAGGAGGAGGCGTAGGAGGAAGAAGAGGAGGAGGAGGAGGAAGGAGAGGAGGAGGAGGAGGAGGAAGGAGAGAAGGAGAGGAGGAGGAGGAGGAGGAGGAGGAGGAGGAGGAGGAGGAGGAGGAGGAGGAGGAGGAAGGAGAGGAGGAGGAGGAGGAGAAGGAGGAAGAGAAAGAAGAGGAAATACGAGAAAAATAATAAAAAAAACGGTGAGAACAAAGACATTCAAGACAACACAACCTCCATCCACTCCCCATAGTCCCAAGAGGTTCAGGGCGGTAAAAACTCTACGGTCTGTCCACCCAAGCTTCAGTTAACAATAACGGACAGCTTATCACTCCCAACATGAAGTAAGGTTTAAAAGCGTAATGAGCGGAACCACCATGCTAACACCGGCAGGATGAAGCCCGGCGTGACCACGTGACTCGCTCCGCTGGACACGCTGGGTGCGGGAGGGACGACGCCAAAGCTGTTGCCATGACAACCGGGAAGCGCCGTGTATACGTTACACTTCGCGTTTGAATCGATGACACATGTCAAAAGGATTTATCAACTTTATATATGTATATATATGTGTATGTATGTGTATGTATATATGTATGTATACACACACACACACACACACACACACACACACACACACACACACACACACACACACATATATGATAAAATCGTATGAATATATTTTAATTGGTTAATGATATCATCTACCTGCAAATCTAATTCGTCACAGTAAAGTAATGGATTACAAACCATTCTGAAAGAAAAAAAAAAGGCAAAACCAAATAAACGTTTTTAAAAACTGCGCATTATGATTAAATAAAAACACACCTTCCATAACGGAACAGATGGGACCTAACCCGAAATGAGCCAAACCCCAGCACTTTTTTATATCAGCTGGACTCTTGGCTTCATATCATTTCCCCTCCTCTCTCGCCCCTCCCTCCTTCCTACTCCCTCTCAACCCCTCCAAATCCTAAGAAATTATTGCAGGCAACCCCCTTCTCCACCTTCTCCACCACCACCACCCCCATCCTCCCCCTGTCAACCCCTTCAAAGCCTAAGAACTGCAACCCCCTCCCTCTCCGTTCCATTCCCCCATCCCTCCCTCCCCTTCAGCCCTCAATCCTTCCCTTCCTTATTCCCTCCATCCTTCCCTCCATTTCCCCCCACCCAACCCCACCCCAACCCCAACCCCCACGAACGTTTGGTGTGGTCACAATCTTCGAGGAAGTAATAGTAACGTTTCTTATGACACGTGGTCGCTATAACGTGGGTCACGCTTGTACTTTGCGGTCGCTTGTGAGGGGTAGGAAGGGAGAGGGGGGTAAGAGGGGGGATAGAAAGGCAGAGAAGGGGGTAGGGGAAGGAGTGTTGGAGGGAGGGAGGGAGGGAGGGAGGGAGGGAGGGAGGGAGGGAGGGAGGGAAGGAGAGAGAGAGAGAGAGAGAGAAACAGGATGGGAGGTGCAGAGAGAAAGGAGGGAAGGGAAGGACGGAGGGAAGGAGGGAACACGGTCTCTAAACCTTAAGAGGAAAGGAAGGAGAGAAAAGTGAGGGAAGGGAGACTGATGGAGGGAAAAGCGGAGGGAGGGGTGGAGCGAAGGAGAGATGTTGGCGGGGAAGTACAGTGTGTGAAAGACTGCGAATGAAGTATAGAGAGCAATCTTGATGAAGGAGAAATTTCCGCGGAATATTGTGCGGTTTTTAGCACAACCACAAGTACAACATTTCTCTAACCGTACTTTACGCATAACAGTTTTTTTTACGTCACAATAACAGTTTAATGCAGAATGATAATAACAGCAACAACAACACCAAAACGCAGGCGAAGAGAGAAAAAAAAAATCATCTATGTAAAACCGTCTCACTTCAATGCATTATTATGACACTAAGGGATTTCAACGCCGCTCGTGACACAATCCATTTTTGGCGGGAAAAGTTTGCTGTTTTCGCTATCGATTTTTTTTTTCTCGAACTTTCACCCTTATGACCAGCGTAATGATGGCGGGAAATGCTTCGCGCCGGTAGTCTGGGATCGAAAATACTAAAAGTATTTCCTCATAAGCGGTATCTGCTTTCGTATTCATATTTCCCAGTTCAGAAAGGTTAATAACGTGGCGCAAACTTTTCCTTCACTTTCGACAAAACAGTAATAATAAACAAACAGTAAAATAGACAAATACCAATCACTTTCCTTCAACTAAACGTTTCCCTCATTTACTTTCCTTTTTTTCTTAAACCACAAGCAAAACTTCCACAAGCAAAAGTGAAAGAAAGAAAAAAAAACACCCACATCTCTTTAGCGCCATGACCCCTACCAAGGACCCCGCAAAATACTTCAGTTTCCCATACTACCCACAGGTTCAGGGTCGGGCAGGAAGCTCAGAAAACGGGAGCCGGATGATCACACGCGTCACTCTCATTGGCTATATTTCTTCGGCAAAAGTGTTGGTTGTTCCACGGTTGAAAATTGTTCCCATGGGTGCAAAGGCCATGTGCATTTTCTTTTTTTTTTTCTTTCTTTTTAAAGGGGGTGGGGGTAGGTTCACACGTCCTGGGAAACACAGGCTTTGTGGACGGTTTGCTTGTGTGAATATGGCGATGTGACAGAGAGTGAGCGTGAGAGAGTGAGTGCGTGCATATTTTTTATATATATTTTCAAGAGCTCATAAAAATGGAAATTAAATGGAGGGAAATATACTTCCTATGCGTACGATATGTGTCAAAAACATATTTGATTTCTTTGTATATCTTTCTCTTTCTTTCCTCCGTTTTTATTATATCTATGTTGTCTCTCTCTATCTTTCTATATTTCTATCTTTCTCCCTCCCTCTCCCTCTCCCTCCCCCCTCCCCCTCCCCCCCCCCCCCCCCCCCCCTCTCTCTCTCTCTCTCTCTCTCTCTCTCTCTCTCTCTCTCTCTCTCTCTCTCTCTCTCTCTCTCTCTCTCTCTCTCTCTCTCCCTCCCTCCCTCCCTCCCTCCCTCCCTCCCTCCCTCCTCCCCTCCCTCCCTCTCTCTCTCTCTCTCTGCGTGTGTGAGTGTGTGTGTGTGTGTGTGTGTGTGTGTGTGTGTGTGTGTGTGTGTGTGTGTGTGTGTGTGTGTGTGTGTGTGTGTGTGTGTGTGTGCGTGCGAGCGTGCGTGCGTGCGTGCGTGCGTGCGTGCGTGTGTGTGTGTGTGTGTGTGTGTGTGTGTGTGTGTGTGTGTGTGTGCGTGCGTGCGTGCGTGCGTGCGTGCGTGCGTGCGTGCGCGCTTGTGCATGTGTGTTCATAAGCGTGGATGTAAATGTGTGTACTGCTTCACATGAATGTGCGTATGTATAGCGCGTGTGTCCCCGCTCGCGCTGCAGGATTGCAATCACGAAAGCACTTACGCGCGCAACAAAGAGACAGCCATTTCCTGCGAGACTGTTCTTTCGTCCGTTTTACGAGGACGCCAAATGGCCGCGCAACTACTGCAACTTGCAAGGCGTGAAAAAAAAACAATGCGAAAAAAGTAATTTCGTCATTCAAAAAGAAATACGAAGGTGTGAAAGTAGATGGACGAAGTAATTAGATAAAAATGCGGATAACCAAACTATGTAAGGGGATAATGAGAGAAAAGTGACACGCGAAGCAGATAAAATGAGAATAAAAGACAGAAAAGAGAGGATAAGAACGGAAGAATGAGAGATGTAAAAATGAAGAATAAGAGTGAGAGGAATATGTAAAATGAAGAAGAAATGTAGAATAAGAGCAGAAATGTAGAAAAAGTTTGAAGAAAAGGGAGAAAAGGGAAAAATAAGAAAGTAAAGGATAAAAGGAGAATTAAGAGAAACAAACAAACAAACAAAAACCTCCTCGCAGAACGTCCTCTTCCGGGGTCAAGAAACGGCGATGTAAGGTCAACTGGGGTCACACAAGGGGGGCAAGGGGAAGGGGTGGATACCGGGTAGTGAAGTATAAAGAGGGGGGGGGAGGTTAGCGAGAGGGTAAGCGAGGAAGAAAATTCCCAAAAAAAGGAAAGAAAAGCGGAGGAAAAAATATTTTCTTCATGAAAAAAAAAAAATTAAAAGTTTACATAGAGAATTACAAGTTAACGAAATTAGGTTAGTCCTAAAGTTCAACTCGTGCAATGAAAAAAATACACTTCCACGCTCGCACTAACCAAAGCCCATGTTGTGTTCATAGAGATGAGGAAAATAACATTATAGAAAAAAATCGAAAATTTTAAAGAAAAAAAAAGAAACAACGGCACTGCTGTGGAAGTAGACATAGTGAGTCAGAACTTATCATTAATAACATCGTAATTACTTGAAGGAAAAGATAATTAATCTTACTTCCTACCCGTGTGATCATAAAAGATTAAGTCATTAATCCTTGTGCTCATCCAAGGACTATTGATAGATAGATAGACAGATAGTCAACAGATAGTTGTATAGATAGATATATAGATAGACAGAGAGTGACAGACATAAATAGTAAGAGAGAGAGAGAGAGAGAGAGAGAGAGAGAGAGAGAGAGAGAGAGAGAGAGAGAGAGAGAGAGAGAGAGAGAGAGAGAGAGAGAGAGAGAGAGAGAGAGAGAGAGAGAGAGAGAGAGAGAGAGAGAGAGAGAGAGAGAGAGAGATAAGCTGACTGATAGATAGATAGATAGATATATACATAAATAGATAGATATAGCTAGTCAAATCTATATTCGATACATATACAAAAATAAATAAATAGATAGATAGATAGACAGAGAGGGAGAATAATATATAGATAGATAGACAGACAAACAAACATCTAAACTGACAGACAGACAGAAAAATATAGTCTAATATATAAAGA
>NW_028234427.1:4975022-4985022 GCF_977035675.1 Penaeus japonicus | reverse complement strand
CAAGCTGAAGAATGGAAATAATCGACAAAAAAAATAAAAAAATAAATAAAACACACAACCGAGCGTTCATAATCCGATCAGAGACAAAACAAACACGACAACTCACGTGCAAACACACTCACGCACGTGCACCTTCACCTGCACGCCCACAGATGCCACCCCCATACACCCTTATCCACACCTGAAATCACACTTGGCCGCCCACGTGGATACGCACCCTTACCCACACGCCCGTATTGATCAGTGGCACGAGGAAGCAGTGCTTATTTCACGAACGAATTTACTTTTTTTTAGGGGATTTTTAAATTTATTTCACGAATGAATTAATTTTTTTTAGGGATTTTTTAATTTATTTCACGAACGAATCTATTTTTTTAGGGGATTTTTGAATTTACTTCACGAACGAATTTATTTTTTTAGGGGATTTTTGACTGCATGATTGAAATTACTTTCTGACTGTATGCCCGATCTTATTAAAAGGGATCTTTGATTACACGCTTAATATGATTTTTTGAAAAGGAATTCCTGATTGCACGCTTGACATTATTTTTCGGGTTAATTTTTTTGACTGGATGTTCCATTAATTCAGTTTTTACTTTACTGAATACATAATTAATGGCACAGCTGATAGACGTTTCCCTTTAGGCGTCCGCGACTACAAGAAACACTTAACTAGCGCCCCCGTAGAGCCATTCACATCACCCGGTGATTGAAGGAAATTACTGTCATTAAGACACCCTTTCTTCTCATCGACTTTCGCTGTCTGTGTCTCTGTCTGCCTGTCTGTTTCGGTCTCTGTCTCTATCTCTGTTTCTATCTCTTTCTCTCACTCTCTAACACTCTTCTCTCTTTCTCTTTCCTTCTTTCCCTCTCCTTCTCCTTCTCCTTCTCCTTCTCCTCCTCCCTCTCCTTCTCTTTCTCCTATCCCCCTCCCCCTCCTTCCCTCTCTCTTCCTCCACCTCCCCCTTTTCCTCTCCCTCCCTCCACTTCCCCATTCGCGGTCTTTCATTAACAATTACGCCAAGACTGGCAGAAGAATGCTCTCTCTCATTATGTCATTCATAATCACCAGTTTCGACTTTCGTTGCCGAAAATACGTCTGGCAGCTCATTCACGTCAGCCATTTTGTCCAATCATTCGATATCATAAAAAAAACGAATGTAAAAAAAAGTATGTATATGCATAAACAAAAGATCACCATTAATCTAAAGCTATGAACAAATAACAAAACCAACAATAAAGCATTAATAATGAAAAAGAAAATATCGAAACGGACCACATAAAAACATAAAGAGAGAGAGAGAGAGAGAGAGAGAGAGAGAGAGAGAGAGAGAGAGAGAGAGAGAGAGAGAGAGAGAGAGAGAGAGAGAGAGAGAGAGAGAGAGAGAGAGAGAGAGAGAGAGAGAATGAGGATGAGGATGAGGATGAGAAAGATAAAGATAAACAGCTCCAGAATGGCAAACGTAAACACATCCGATTACCATCACTATATCCGCCATGAACCAGGTGACGAGCGGTTATCATGCAGGCCGGAAATCTCAGGAAATCCACACGATATCGAGAAGGAAAAAAGAAAGAATAGGAAGATGAGGAGGAGAGAGAGAGAAAAAAGTACATTCATTCACGACAGGAAACTATAATCCGTATTCCTGTCGGCTGTCCCGATGGTTCAAGGATAAATAAACGACGCTCCTTTTTGTGCTCTTGAAGGGAAATGCAAATGGTCACACAAGGTCATTTTGCGGCAGTTATTGCTGTAGAATTGAAGAAATTATATTTGCAAAGAGAGGTAGACAGAGATACAAAGATATTGTCAAAGCTCACGAAAAGATAATTGGATCTCAAAAAACTAAAGAAAAAAAAAAGACGATCGAAACACGTGTTCTGGTATTCCCATTTTCTTTCACGCAAACGATCTATAATGGATTCAAGTTTCCCCGTTTCATATACCAACGGCTTCTTCGCATTACTTCCATTCCTAAACTTACTATTATAGGAACAAAACCCATCAAAACAACACCTGCAACAATACCAAAAGTCACAACAAACAAACACAAAATAAATAAAAAATCAAATCTATTCACTGCAATAATAATAAGAAAAAAATATATACAAGTTCTCTAACGAGAGCAACAACCATATCTGAACCGACTCCCCAAGACATTGCACTCTTCGAACCTCCAATTTGCGGTTTCCTGCGGGACTCGAACCTCTGTACTCCGAACCGACATCACGGAGCGCGGGCGGGCGGGCGGGCGGGCGTACGAGGACGATGGGCGGGCGCAGGTGAGTCTCAACGGGCGTGAAGATCCGTCATTGTGATATATATATATATTCTTTTTTTTTTACTTCAACTATCGTGACAGAATTTGATTCATATCATAAAGTGAAATCTTTATCGCTGTGCAAAAAGACACACACAGACACACATATTTTTTTCTTTCTTTCCATGTACGTGTGTTTCTGTGTGACAGGTAGATGGGCAGATGTACAAAGTATTTTTAAAAAAGAAAGAGAGAGAGAGAGAGAGAGAGAGAGAGAGAGAGAGAGAGAGAGAGAGAGAGAGAGAGAGAGAGAGAGAGAGAGAGAGAGAGAGAGAGAGAGAGACAGAGAGAGACAGAGAGAGAGAAAGAGAAAGTGAGAGAGAGAAAGAGAAAGTGAGATAGATAGAGAAAGAGATAGAGAGAGAGATATATAATAATAATAATAACAAAACAGAAACAAGAATATAAAAACATCACAAAAGATACATTAACTCCTACCCTTCCCCCATCCCCTTCTCTCCCTCCTATACACCCCACCCCCAAGCTTTCCCCCTACCCACCCCTGCCCCACCAGTACCGCCAACCCCTCCGTAAATCACAGCAAAGGGACGCACGAAAGAGTTGTGGCCAGGCGTACCAACCCAAGCGTGAGATAGCGCCAGTGTTGTGCCGTGAAAAAAATGGACACCGTATGTAATATTTATATATGTAGGCCTAACTTCCTCAACAATACTACAATAGGCGATATATATAAACAGTATGTGTGGCAGCAACATAATTCGGAAGAGTGTGATGTATGAGGCGAATATAAAATAGAATAAATAAAACTGTTGGGAAATAGACAATAAGGAAGATATAAAGAGATTCAAATAAAACTGGGAGAAGACAGAAACCGCGAAGATAAATGAAAATATATATAACTTACTATGAAAAAACAACTCAATATACCAAAAAAAAAAAGATAAGTATAAATAAGACAAATAACCAAACAAAGAAAACAAGCACAAAAATAACTCACCCAAAACAACAAACCTGACAAGAATCCACAAAAACAACATAATATGAGAGTTTAGCAACGTCACGTGTTAATATGTCAAAGTCATCACACAAGGCCGGGAGCCCAACACCAAACAACTTAATCAAATACCTAACTCCAGAATGACATATAACAGCAATTATGAGTCAAAAATTCAAAAGCTATTAGTAGTAATTACCATTACAAAAAGAGGGTACTTTCCCCTCATCATATGAGTGTGTAAAAATAACTGACGATGATTATGAATGAGAGTTACGAGATAATGCCAGCAAGTTTGTGAATGAAAGAATAAAATAAGTGAGTCTATGAATGCGTGAATGAATCTAAGTCTGTCGATGAGTGAATATGAGTGTGTACGGCGATGAGTGAGTGAAAATCTGTCTGCCAATGAGTGATCGCACGATAGCACGTGAGTATGCAAGACTATTTTGCTAGACATACAACCACAAAGCAATCTGAGTCAAGAAGCAACTAAACAACGTACACACTTTCAGATAATCACACACACACACTCCCTCCCTCTGTTCTCTGTCTGAAAGGTGACTCGATTTTAACCCTTGAGAGAGAGAGAGAGAGAGAGAGAGAGAGAGAGAGAGAGAGAGAGAGAGAGAGAGAGAGAGAGAGAGAGAGAGAGAGAGAGAGAGAGAGAGAAGGAAACAGAGATATATATAGAGAGAGAAGGAGACAGAGAGAGATGGAGAGATAGATAGATAGAGAGAGAGAGAGAGAGAGAGAGAGAGAGAGAGGAGAGAGAGAGAGAGAGAGAGAGAGAGAGAGAGAGAGAGAGAGAGAGAGAGAGAGAGAGAGAGAGGGAGAGAGAGAGGGAGAGAGAGAGAGAGAGAGAGAGAGAGAGAGAGAGAGAGAGAGAGAGAGAGAGAGAGAGAGAGAGAGAGAGAGAGAGAGAGAGAGAGAGAAAGAAAGAAAGAAAGAGAGAGAGAGAGAGAGATAATAATCTCATCTTACCACACGTTTCTTCGAACACTTGACAATTCATGGCAATTAGCTACCCAGACAAATAAAAAAAAAAGTCAATCATATTCCCACTGGTGATTGAATAAAACAACAACAGCAATTGGAAAAACAAAGTCAATCGCGCGGCGCAAAGACGTCTTAAGCGCCGTGTTCTGGAATAGCAAAGATTTATAATGAAGGTGAATATCTATCTATCAGACGGCGCCACTTGTCACCGCCTGACCACACATTCTTTAGGACTGGTGATTCTGAATTGCAAAGGTTGGGGGGGGAGCGAGCGATCGAGCGAGCGAAAGAATGAGAATGAGAATGAGAGAGAGAATGAGAGAGAGAAAGAGAAAGAGAAAGAGAAAAAGAAAGAGAGAGAGAGAGAGAGAGAGAGAGAGAGAGAGAGAGAGAGAGAGAGAGAGAGAGAGAGAGAGAGAGAGAGAGAGAGAGAGGGAGGAGAGGGAGGGAGGGGGGAGGGAGGGAGGGAGAGAGAGAGAGAGAGAGAGAGAGAGAGAGAGAGAGAGAGAGAGAGAGAGAGAGAGAGAGAGAGAGAGAGAGAGATACGTGTGCGTGTGCGTGTACGACTGTGCGTGTGCGTGTGCGTGTGCGTGTGCGTGTGCATGTACGTGTCGGACCGTATGCGTGTCCTCAACTTCCTGACGCAACCGAAAACTTCACAATGCATCGTCCTTTCGACCAAAGACGCTCACGTGGCCAAGGCGGACACACGGCGATGAGACATCATCATTACGCAGTCAAGGTCGCCTCATGCAAATGAAGACCCGGGAAAAAAATGATAATAACCATAGACGCAAAAGGCAAGGGAAAAGGAAAAAAAATCGTGGGAAATTCCTGGGGAACGTTAACAAAGACGCAACCAATTTTTTTTCACTATTTATTAATAAAAATAAAATCTTTTGTGATAGTCGTGGGTACTGGAGTCCATGCTTGCTTCACATCTTAAGTAATAATTGGAGAGAGAGGGCGAGAGGGAGGGAGGGAGGGAGGGAGGGAGGGAGGGAGAGAGAGAGGAGAGAGAGAGAGAGAGAGAGAGAGAGAGAGAGAGAGAGTGAAGTGAGAGTGAGAGTGAGAGTGAGAGTGAGAGTGAGAGTGAGGAGTGAGAGAGAGAGAGCTGAGAGAGAGAGAGAGGAATGAGAGGAGAGAGAGAGGGAGAGAGGGGGAGGGAGGGAGAGGAGAGAAGAGAGAGAGAGAGAGAGAGAGAGAGAGAGAGAGAGAGGAGAGAGAGAGGAGAGAGAGGAGAGAGAGAGGGAGGGAGGGAGGGGAGAGAGAAGGGAGAAGAGAGAAGAGAGTAAGACAGAGGAGAGCAAGGAAGGAGTGACAGAGAGAGAAGAGAAAGAAGCATGAAGATAAAGGAGAGAGAAGAGAGAAAGTAGAGAGAGAGAGAGAGAGAAGAGGAGAGAGATGAGAGAAGAGGAGGAAGATAATGGAGAAGAGAAGGAGAGGGAGAAGGAGAGAGGAGATGAGAGAGAGAGAGAAGAGAGAAGAAAAAAGAGACGCAGGAGAGAGAGAGGAGGAGGAGAGAGAGAAGGAATGTAGAAGAGTGTGTGGAGGGAGAAGAGTGTGTGTGGGGTGATGAGTTGTGTACGAAGGTGGTGTTGGTGTGTGTGTGCGGAGAAAAGAGAGAGATGAGAGAGAAGATAGAGAGAGAGGAAGTAAGAGAGAAAAGAGAGTGAGAGAAAGAGCGAGAAGAGAAGAGGAGTATAGAGTGAGAAAAGAAGGAAGAGAGATTAAGAGAGGGGTATAGATGAGGAGAGTAGAAGAGAGAGAGTTTGAGAGAGGAAGAGAAGAGAAGAGGAAGTATGAGGAGAGCAAAAGAAGAGAGAAACGGAGAGAGCGAGAGAGAAGAAGAGAAGAGAGACGATTCGGGATCCAAAAGAGAAGGAGAGAATGTAGCTAGAAGAGAGAGTGTTGAATGAATTAAGAGCTGAGAAAGAGGAGTAAAGGGGAATGAGGAAGAGAGAAGAAAGAAAGATGAGTAGGAGAGAGAGAAGAAGCCGCAGAGACCAGCCGGAATTCCCTCGAGAGAGAGATGAGAGGAGAGGAGAGGAAGGTGAGAGAGAGGAAAGAAGAGTACGAGAAGAGAGAGGAGAAGAGAATGGAAGAGAGGGAGGGGAAGATGAGGAGAGAGCGAGGAGCAGAGAGAGGGAGATGAGGAGAGAGAGAGAAGATAAGCGAAGTGAAGCAGAGAGAGAGAGAGGAACGAGCGAGAATAGAGAGAGAGAGGAGGAGAGAGAGAAAGAGAGAGAGAGAGAGGAGAGAGAAGAGAAGGAGAAGGGTAGAAGATGAGGAGAGAGAGAGAAGAAGAGAAGATGATAGAAGGGAGTGAGGAGAAGAGAGGAGAGAGAGAGAGATGAGAGAGAGAGAGGAGAGAGAGAGATGTGAGAGAAGAGAGGGAGAGGAGAGGAGGAAGAGGAGAGGGAGAGGGAGAGAGAGAGAGAGAGGGAGAGGGAGGGAGGGAGAGGGAGAGAGGGAGGGAAGGAGAGAGGGAGAGGGAGAGAGAGAGAGATGAAACAAATGTTTTAACGAGTTCGAAGCACAGAACTAGTTACATCTATCAGTCTGTCTATATCTAAATCTACACTCACACATTATGTGTTTGTGTGCGCATGCGCGCGCGCGCGTGTATGTATGTATGTGTGTGTGTGTGTGTGTGTGTGTGTGTGTGTGTGTGTGTGTGTGTGTGTGTGTGTGTGTGTGTGTGTGTGTGTGTGTGTGTGTATGTATATATATATAGATATATATATACATATATATACATATATATATATATACATATATATACACATATATATACACATATATATATACATATATATATACATATATACACATATATATACATATATATATGTTTGCATAAAACCACGTCTTACGGAGTCTTACGTAAAACTAAAGACTAAAAACATTAACCACATTCCCATACTTAACACAAATCATTCAAAATAAAACAAAATAAAAGACGACGTCTACCTGACCTAAAATAAAGTCTTACGAAAAAAAAAAAAAAAAAAAAAAAAAAAAAAAAAAAAAAAAAAAAAAAAAAAATATATATATATATATATATATATATATATATATAATCTTAGTTCGTTCATGTTCTAATAGAAATAAAATAAACGTCACGATGACTTTTAACGCTTTGCGATTACAGTTACGAAGACCGCTAACGTCGGTGCATCGTTCAAGTTTTCTTCCTGTTAAACACTTACTTGTCAATTTATTTAAGTTAAACATCAACGTATCTTTAAACCGTGTGAAAAGAAGACCGTTAGTTATCAATATCAATGTAAGTTTATTTTTAATTTTGTATTTCTCTAAAACCAAAGACATTCTCCAGTCTTTCCCACTCTCTCTTCCGAAACCAAACCAAAAAATATATATCCATATTACCGATGAGACAGAGATAAAGATAGAAACAAAACAAAACAAAACAAAAAAACAAAACGAGGGGAAAAGAAGGGGAAAGTCCGACACGATGCACGCAAAAAAACGCTCATCATTTCTGCACACGAGAGTCTAAACGAGTGAAAGTGAGTTGGGACAAGGCTCATTATCCAAGACTTTCCCGAACGCAACCGCGCGCCGGCTGCTCTGGCAACAAGCCCCTGGCCCTGGCACTCACTCCGAGCGGTGCCACTTCTCCCGAGGCAGTGACCGGTTTATTCGTTTTTTTTTCGGGAAACTATCATAGTGTTATAATTTTTTTTATTATCATTTTTTTTTCGGGAGATTATTATAGTGTTATAATCTTTTTTTATCATTTATTTTTTTTTCGGGAGATTATTATAGTGTTATAATTTTTTTTCTATCATTTATTTTCTTTTTTTTCGGGAGATCATCATTGTGTTATAATAATTTATTTATCTTTTTTTTTTCCGGGAGATCATCATAGTGTTGTAATATATATTTTTTTAATTATCATTTATTTCCTTTTTTTCCGGAGATCATTATTGTGGTGTTATTTTCGTTTCGTTATTTATTCTTTTCATATTTCGAAATTATCATTATAAGATGATATAGATATCTGCTCTCCATTCCTCAAAACATGTATATCAAGTGTGTGTGTGTGTGTGTGTGTGTGTGTTGTGTGTGTGTATGTATGTGTGTGTGTGTGTGCGTGTGTGTGTTTCCTACACACACACACACACCACATCCCAAACCGTCACACACGAAAAACACCACCATAACTAACCCAAAACAAACACCAACCATAGGCAGCCTAATCTCCACGCTGGCGGGACGGGACGCGAGCGCTCGACTGCTACAAATCAGCAGAGGTGAACTTTAGCAATTTTCCGCTCGACTCCTGCTGGCTGGAAGCGGAAATGCTAAAGGGACTTGGGTTGCCACCTGGTCCCCGCAACGGTTCCCATTCATGGCGTCTCCCTCGTAGGTTTGGCCCGAGAACTATTATGTCAACAATGTCAAGAGAAGATAACTCATAAAGAGGAGCTAGGAAATTACAACCGGGTCCCCCCTACCCCCCTTTTTTTCTCTCTCTCTGCGAAGCGCAAATGAAGGTGGAAGACCCGAGAATATAATATAAGAAACTACAACTGAAACTACTACAGAATTTTCCCTTATTCACCGGGAGACAATGAAGTAATGAATGAAGAGTCGGTAATAGAATATAATACTCGAAAAAAAAGGATAACTTACTCTAGTTATATAAAGAGTGGATAAGAAATTACAATAATTCCCTTATTCACCAGAAAGTAATGAATGAATGAATGAATGAATGAATGAATGAATAATAGTAAAATATAATGCTCCAAAAAAAGCATAACTTGCTCTTGTTATATAACGAACAGATAATAAATTATTATTCCTCTTTCCTCTTTTTTTGTCTGGAAAGTGAAGAAGGAATTAAGGAAAGGTCGATAGTAAAAATTGATATTCAGAGAAGGATAACTTACTCACTCTTGGTATATAAGGAAGAAATAAGAAATTACAACCGGAATTAGGCGAAAAATGGATAAAGGAAGGAAAAGTCGAGAACACAAAACTCCGAAAAAGGATAACTTACTCTTGTTGTATAAGGAATAGGCAAAAAATCACAGCCGATTTTTTTTTTCTTTTCTTTCTTTTTTCTTTTTTCTCCCTGGGAAGCGAAGAAAGGCCGAAGGAAGAACAAAAAAGAAATTATAACCGATTTCTTTCCCTTTTCTCTCTCTGGGAAGCGAAGAATGGAAATAGGAAGAACCGAGAGAGTAAAATAGAATCTCCCGAAAAGGATAATTTCTTCTTCTTCTTCTTCTTCTTCTTCGTGGAATTAGTACATAGAGACAAGACCATATAATATTTGCCAACGCAGCGGCCCAGGCGATTTTGAAAAGAAAGCTACCGGGCCCGAGCATATCCAGCCCCCCGCCCCCCCTCCCCACCACCCCCTCAAAAGACAATCCTGTGAATAAATCCGAACGTAAAAATCGAAATTTCCGTCATGCACTGCAACGCCGGTCAGTCAATGTCGTTAGTGTTCGAAGCTTGCAATATAACCCTTCATGTCTCTGGCAGCTGCACAAAAAACACATAATAATCAAAACCACGTTTTTTTTTTGTTTTTTTTTTTTTTTCATTCCTTCTCCGTCAGAACATAAATCTCGTTAAAAAAAATAAAAAAGAAGAAGTGAATTATGATGCTTAACACAAGCAACAATAGCCCATAATAACCCACTATCTGAATTTATAACTCCCTCCCTCTCCTCCCCCTCACTAC
>NW_028234427.1:4957522-4962522 GCF_977035675.1 Penaeus japonicus | reverse complement strand
ATGTCTTAAGCTATTGACGATGATAATGATGATGGTGTGGTAATGATGGTGTTGATGATGTTGTGATGCGGTGATGGTGGTGATGGTGAACGCAGATAATTAAGATCGCATTAATGCAACAGTAGTACTAAACTCAGAAGAAAATTGTAGTGTAAAAAAAAGCCCTAGGGGTTAATAAGACGTAAACAGACATAAAATGTAGAAATAAATTCAACCAAAATGGCGACTCCGAAAGACAAACAGTACAAAAAGCGCGGGAAAACGACGCCATATTTGCTTTACGGAATTTCGCAGACATAAAAAAAAAACACGCTAACGTAACGAAAGGCTATTATCGTTATTACTAACGTCGTTACGAAATTTAGAGGCCAACTATTTTGAGTTTTCAAATGAGATTACAAAGAAGGCGACGAAAGGATGATGGCGACACACGAAAGGAAAGAAATACGAAACAAAAATACAAATAAAGTATACCAATATCAATAACAGAAAAGAAACATGGAAAGACAGTCAAGAAAATAAGAAACAATAACAGAAAACAACAAGAAATAAATACACAGCCACAGAGAGGAACATGGGGAAAAGGCCAGAAAATCAGAAAGTATAGAAAGAAATAAGGAACACGGGAAGAAAAAATAAAAAAAAGTAAGAAAGAAACAAAAAGGAAAGCAAGAAAGCAAGAGAAGAAAAGCAAGAAAGTACAAAAGAAACAAAAGAAACACCAAAGGAAATAAATCGAGGCGCTAAACCCATTCCGGTTTGATGGCCTCGCAATGAGGCCATCTCCCGCCCTCTCTTATCGTGGCCGCGTTTCACTGCAGCGCTTATCGTTAGAGGCTCAGACGAAGATAACGCGTGTGAGATTTAGGGAGAGGGAAAGATGATTAACGTGAAGCTGGCAAGTAAAAAAGGGATGGCAAGACTTGAAATAGAAGACAAGTTGAGGAGAGGGGAAAAGAAAAAGGAAATAAAATAGGTAGAGGAAAGGATGGGAAAGAATTATAAAAATCTTATCAAAGGAAAAAAACAATGAAAGTTAAAAAGAGCATATAATATATATATATATATATATATATATATATATATATATATATATATATATATATATATATGTATATATATATATAGATATTTATATATATATATATATATATATATATATATATATATATATATATATATATATATATATAATATAAAAGATACCCCAAAGGGATAAAAAAAAAAAGGATTTTCAAAAGGTACACAAGAAAAAGAAAAAGAAAGGAAGCTAATAAGGAAGAGGGACATAATCCCCGCCGTAACTTCCTCTGTAAAAGGCGAACCGACGCGACGCGACGCAAAGGCCGAGCTCAGGTATAACACCGTGAGAACCGGAAGGACCCCGTGACGTCACCTCCGGGAAGGACCGTGATTAAAACACCTATAGACTCCGCGCTCTTGCCCGCCTCGCCACCTTGGTCTCGAAATCGCTTGTCTGTTAGTTTTACCTCGCTCGGACGACGTCTCAAGGGGGGAGAGGGGGGAGAGGGGGGAGGGGTGTTCTTATCTTTGGACTACGTGGCACTCGGGCGTTCGGGCAGCCACGTGCCATGTTTCTTGTGTGTCCGTCTATCTATATTTCTGTTTGTTCATTTACTTTTTTTATTCTCTAGTTTTCTTTCTCTTTCTCTCTCTCCCTCTCTCACTCGCCTTCCTTCACTCTTTCATCACTATTCCTCTACCTATTCCTTCATATCTTTCTTTCTCATTAATGCATGCTTGCCCCTCCCTTCTCCCCCTCCCCGCCCCCCTTCTCCCCCCCCCCCTCCCGCGCCATAACTCGAGGCAATTCCTGGAGAGATTTTGGCGACCGCCAAGAATTTCCGATTATTCTTTCTCTCCAATTTTGCATCAAGTATTTTCCAGACTTTTTGTCGTGGTCTTTTAATTGCATGATTGTCCCATTTTCTTCGTCTTCGTCTTTTTCCCTCCTCTGTCTGTCTGTCTGTCTGTCTGTCTGTCTGTCTGTCTGTCTGTCTGTCTGTCTGTCTGTCTGTCTGTCTGCCTGCCTGCCTGCCTGCCTGCCTGCCTGCCTGTCTGCTTGCCTGCCTGTCTGCTTGCCTGTCTCTACATATGTACATATACTTGTATGTGCATGCAAGCGTGCGTGTGTGCGTGCGTGTTCTCTTTGTCTATAACCTGTCAGTTTTTCCCCCCTTTGTCTGCTTCCTCTTCTCTCTCTCGCAAAGACAACGCACTGTCTGTCTGCTTCCCAAGATCCGGACAAAAAGGTATGATTCACAGCTGGCATGACTTCGGCCCCGGATGGAAATGATTGACTATCTGTCGCTCCTTAATCCATAACAGCACTTCTGATGGGCCGAAATAACAACACGCAATTGCACTCATCAAATAAGCGCACACGCACGCACAAACACACATACACACACAAAAAAAAAATAGAAATAAAAAATAAAATAAAATAAATAAATAAAATATAAAAATAAGTTTCAATAATTAGATAGAGATAAAAAAATATATTTAAACAACTCGATAAAAAAAGACTACGCTTAACTATAGTGCATTGCAGATAACCCCTAAGAGAGCGTGGCAACATATCAAGATGCACTGCACAGTGAGATCACAGTAAGCATAACTGTACTGTGAAGAGCATCACACTTTGCTCCATCAAGGCCGGCTGTTCTGCTTACGAATGGGCGGTTCAGTGTCATGAGTGTGGTGATGATGGTGCGAGGAGGAGGATGGTGATGGTGCAAGGAGGATGGTGCGAGGACAGTGGTGTGATGGTGGTGGTGGTTTGATGGTGGTGGTGGTTTGATGGTGGTGGTGGTGTGATGGTGGTGGTGAGGAGTGGTGTGATGGTTGTTTTGGTGGTGATGGTGGTGGTGGTGGTGGTGTGATGGTGGTGATGGTTGTTTTGGTAGTGGTGGTGCGATAGTGGTGTGATGGTGGTGACGGTTTTGGTGTGATGGTGGTGGTTGTTTTGGTGGTGATGGTGGTAGTGCGATGGTGGTGTGATGGTGGTGGTTGTTTTGGTGGTGATGGTGGTAGTGCGATGGTGGTGTGATGGTGGTGGTGACGGTTTTGGTGTGATGGTGGTTGTTTTGGTGGTGATGGTGGTGGTATGATGGTGGTAGTGGTGGTGGTGGTTGTTTTGGTAGTGGTGGTGGTGGTGGTTGTTATTTTGGTGGTGGTGGAGCATTCCCTAGACGCTACTTCCAATTGATACAATTCATGCCAACTGGCACAGCCGTAGATTATTAATTTATAAACACAAGCATACTCTAAGCACCATTTATAGAAGCGAATGCAACAAAAATTAACTTAATCCCCCCCAAAAAAAACTCATCCCATCCTGCCAAACAAAAACCGCCCTAAACAACTCACCCTCCCTTGACCTCTGACCTCACGCCAAGCAGAGTCAGCTGCGAGGTGGAGGGAGAGAGGAGCAGGAGGAGGACGAGCGCGGCGATCCTGCAAGCACAGAGCCATCCAAGCAGGTGTTCGGGTCTTGCCTAGAGGCGAGGTGATGAGAGCCTTGCAAGGAGACGGCTTTGCAAGACGGTCGGGTGAAGGTGATCGATCGTGCAAAACGCCGCGCCATGCGTAAACAGGAACAAACGCATGTGCATCGATAAACACGCCTGCGCTCTCTCTCTCTCTCTCGGTCTCGGCTCTGTCTCTGTCTCTGTCTCTGTCTCTGTCTCTGTCTCTGTCTCTGTCTCTGTCTCTGTCTCTGTCTCTGTCTCTGTCTCTGTCTCTGTCTCTGTCTCTGTCTCTGTCTCTGTCTCTGTCTCTGTCTCTGTCTCTGTCTCTGTCTCTGTCTCTGTCTCTGTCTCTGTCTCTGTCTCTGTCTCTGTCTCTGTCTCTGTCTCTGTCTCTGTCTCTGTCTCTGTCTCTGTCTCTGTCTCTGCCTCTGCCTCTGCCTCTGCCTCTGCCTCTGCCTCTGCCTCTGTCTCTGCCTCTGTCTCTGTCTCTGTCTCTGTCTCTGTCTCTGTCTCTCTCTCTCTCTCTCTCTCTCTCTCTCTCTCTTTCTTTCTCTCTCTCTCTCTCTCAGACACATGCTGAACAATCTTAATTTCAATCTGTAATTTGCAGGTCACTGCTTTTGGTGCTGATAGTACACATATCCGCACGTACGAACATGTACACATACACTCACATTATACATATCTACATACATAATATATATATATATATATATATATATATATATATATATATATATATATATATATATATATATATATATATACATATATATATATATTATAATATATATATATATATATATATATATATTATATATTGACAGATAGATATTTAATTATACATGTATATATGTAAAGATATATATATATACAAAAATGTATATATGTATACATACATATATATATAATATGTATATATGTATATCTATATAAATATATATATACATATACATACACACATACACATACACATACACATACACACATACATACACATACACACACACACATACACACACAAACACACAAACACACACACACACACACACACATATATATATATATATATATATATATATATATATATATATATATATATATATATATATATATATATATATATATATATTATACACCACAAAATGAGCGTGTGTCTACAAACCACAACAATGAACAAATGCCCCCTCCGACCTGCATATCCACGCCCACAGGTAGAGCACCCACCGTAGCAAATCCCCCCCCCCCTACCCCCTACCCCCTCCACCCCACCTGCCCTCGACCGGCAGATGTTCTGCCCGGCTAATTGACATTCCCATAGAAGGTGACGTTAAGGCTCTTCACCCGTACCAAATTCATGCCAATGTCAGCCTTATCGACGCTACCACTTGCCCGCCGATTGCCACATCTGGTAAAAGCACATGATTTTTTTTTTAATCTTTTAAAAAGTCAGAGATTTTATTTTGATTTTTGAACTCCTGCACGATCACTATATTCCCAACGATAATA
>NW_028234427.1:4945022-4950022 GCF_977035675.1 Penaeus japonicus | reverse complement strand
CTCTGTTTCCCCTCCCCTTCTCCCTCTCCTTCCCCTCCCCTTCCCCTCCTCCTCCCCCCTCTCCCTCTCCCTTTCCTTCTCCTCCCTCCCCTTCCCCTCTCCTTCCCCTCCCTCCCCTCTCCATCTCCCTCCTACTCCTCCTCCCTCAACGTTCGTTTCTTTAACACCTCCCGAACCCCCACCCCCCCACTCCTTCCCACTCCTATCGATCTCCCTCTCTCTCTCTTTCTCCTCCTCTCTCCGTCCCCGTCCCCCTCCTCCTCCCCCTCCCCCTCCCTCCCTCTCCCTCTCTCTCTCTCCCTCTATTGTCTCTCCACTAACGTCGTCAGTGTAACTATCCTGAAATCCGCGGTTGTATCAGTTTCCTCACGTAAAAAAAAAAAAAAAAAAAAAAAAATCGAGCATTGCAGGGAGTCCCATCCGGTCGGAAAGCAAGGGGGGGGGGGGTGAGGAGAAGGATGGGGAGGGAGAAGAGGAGAGGAGGAAAGGGGAGGAGAAGGGGAGGAGGAGAGGGAGACGGAGAGAAAGGAAGGAGCGGGGAGGACGGAGGGAGAGGGAGACGGATGGAGAGGGTGGAAGGGAGAGAGGGAGAGGGAGAGGGAGAGGGAGAGGGAGAGGGAGAGGGAGAAGGGAGAGAGGGAGAGGGAGAAGGGAGAGAGGGAGAGGGAGAGGGAGAGGGAGACGGACGGAGAGGGTGGAAGGGAGAGAGGGAGAGGGAGAGGGAGAGGGAGAGGGAGAGGGAGAGGGAGAGGGAGAAGGAAGAGGGAAGGAGGAGAGGAGGGGAGGGGAAGGGGAGGGGGGAGGGATGCAGGTGCAATTCGTAACAATCCGGAATCAGCCAACCATCTCGAATGTGAAGAGGGAGACGGAGGAAACGTGGTGGTGGTGGTGTTGGTGGTGGTGGTGATGGTGGTGGTTGTGGTGGTTGTGGTGATGGTGGTGTGGTGATGATGGTGGAGGTGGTGTGGTAATGGTGGTGGTGGTGGTAATGATAATGATAATGATAATGATAATGATAATGATAATGATGGTGATAATGATAATGACTATGATAATGATAATGACTATGAAAATGATAACAATAATGAAGAAGATAATAACAATAATACCAGCTGC
The DNA here is from genome assembly GCF_977035675.1 of Penaeus japonicus. Classification (NCBI taxonomy): domain Eukaryota; kingdom Metazoa; phylum Arthropoda; class Malacostraca; order Decapoda; family Penaeidae; genus Penaeus; species Penaeus japonicus. The sequence goes on along the minus strand of NW_028234427.1, from coordinate 4,948,906 downwards.
AACATGACCTCGAGGGAAAAAGAAAAAGAAAACGTTGCTTCATCAATGAGTTATTACGTCACTGACCCAGCAAGGGGGATCTGGGCCCTTGTAAAATCCCCCATAAATCCGGGAGAGGGGGAGGAAGGGAGGGGGGAGGGGCAAGGGGAGAAGGAGAGGAGGGGGAGGGGGAGGAAAGGGAGGGGGAGGGGGAGAGGGAGGGGAAGGGGAGAGGAGGCAGAGGAGTGGGAGGAGGGCGGGAGGTGGGGGAGGAGGAGGAAGATAATAATTATAAAACCAATAGCGACAACAAAAAATACAGCAATAAAACAAACTAAATCAATAAATAACAATATCAATATCATCATCAACATTATTACCATCACCATCATAATTAACATCATCACCATCATAATTAACATCATCACCATCATAATCAACATCATCACCATCATAATCAACATCATCACCATCAAAATCAACATCATCACCATCATCACAACCATCAAAATCAATATCATCTTCACCACAATCAAATTCAACATCCTTTATCACCATTTAAAATCAAAATCAACATCACCACCATAATCATCACCACCACCAAAATCAACATCACCATCATCACCACCATCAAAATCACCACCACCATCAAAATCAACATCATCACCACCACCATAATCCACATCATCACCACCATCAAAATCAAAGTCAAAATCGGCCTAAACGCCATCCCGCACGAAGACTTCAACCGCCGTAGAGAGTGATCCAAAGTGCACCTCCGTCTTAGCATTCTAAAAGCTAGTGGGATGAGTGAGGGTGTGAGTGTGTGTGTGTGTGTGTGTGAGGGTGAGAGGGTGGGAAGGTAGGTGGGTGGGTGGGTGGGTGGGTGGGTGTGTGTGTGTGTGTGTGTGTGTGTGTGTGTGTGTGTGTGTGTGTGTGTGTGTGCGTGTGCGTGTGCGTGTGCGTGTGCGTGTGCGTGTGCGTGTGCGTGTGCGTGTGCGTGTGCGTGTGCGTGTGCGTGTGCGTGTGCGTGTGCGTGTGTGTGTGCATATCCGCGTCTGTATGCGTTTATCATCATATACCTATTCTCCCTCCCCCCCTACACCCAACAAATCTTTATTTCTTCACCCCCCTTTCCAATCCCCTATCTCCATCTAATCTTCAGTTTCACCCCCCCCCCTCTTCACATCCTCCATTTGCCTCATCCTCCGCTTTCTCAACGTCACTTATTCGCGTTCTAGTGGCTATTGCACCCTGCGTCATCTCCAACTTTCGTCATCGGACATTTGTCTTATTTCTGTATCTCTATGTGTGTCTCTCCCTCTCTCTCTTTGTCTCACTCTCACTCTCACTCTCACTCTCACTCTCACTCTCTCTCTCTCTCTCTCTCTCTCTCTCTCTCTCTCTCTCTCTCTCTCTCTCTATATATATATGTATATTATATGTATATATATATATTATATATATATATATATGGTATATATATGTATATGTATGTATATGTATGTATATGTATATGTATACGTATACGTATACGTATACGTATACATGTACATGTACATGTCCCCTCCCTCCTTCGCCCTCTCCCGCCCCCCTTCCTTATCCTACCTTCCCTCCTACCCCCCCACCCCCCACCCCCCGCACCGAAGGAAGGAAAAGTCCGCCACCCTAATGAGTCTCTGCACCTGCACGTGAGCCATTTCCGGTCGCCGGAGTCACCTTCGTTAACCGATAAACCACAGCGATTAACCGAGGGATCAACCCGGCGCACGTTCGCCCTCGCTTGAACTTGGTTGAAGGTGAATCGCGTATCTTTTTTTTTTATCTTTCTCTCTCTGTCTGTATCGATGTTTTTTTTTTTTTTTTCTTTTTTTTTTTTGCTCTTGTTCTCTTTCTTTTGGTCTCATTTTCTCATTCACTCTTTCACTTTCTTTTTCTCACTCACTCGTTCTATCTCGTTTTTTTCACTCACTCTTTCTCTCTCATTTTCCCACTCACTCTTTCTCTCTCATTTTCTCACTCACTCTTTCTCTCTCATTTTTTTACTCATTCTCTCTATCTGGATGGACTTCTATTTCCTTTTCCTTATGTCTGTCCATCATCCTTTTTCTCCTTACTCTGTTTATTTCATTGCTGTAAGTCTCATTCATTAAGTATAGGCGTTCCTTCTTGTTTCTGATCAGACAGAATGGAATTAATGGAGTTCCCATGACCTAAACGACTCTTGCAATTTTAGAGATTTTTTTTTTCATCGCCTTTGACGTAAAGTCCACAAAAATACGATCTGGTAATTCGGTGTTTACTAATATCACTTAGAAGAAAAAATCAGACCTATATTTTTACCATGTTGACGCCTCAACTCTTTTTTTTCTGTCTCTCCCTCTCTTTTTCCTTCCTTCGTGCCTAATCTTCACTAATCACAAATTCACACCATAGCAGTTAATCATTCATAATCATATGCATCTCATTTCCTATATAGTCTCTATATATCTTCCCCATCTTCCGGAAATAATTAAATTTCACTGATATATTTCAATCATTCCTCAACTCCTAATAAATCATATTTTTTCTATCTCTGTTCAATAACCATCAAGTTCTTTTTTTCTTATTTTTTTTACATTTTACTAGAATTTTCACCTTTTTCTTCTTATTTTTATATTCATGTCGATGTCCATTTCATGCACTCTGACGTCATGCCAGTTACGTCAACCACTCTCTCTTCGTCATGCAATACCAACTACGATACATCTATTTCATCATTTTTTTCTTTTTTCTTTTCTTTTTTTGGATCACTCTTTTATCACTCTTGTCTTCGTTCACTTCCTTTCCTTCTATGTCATTACCATAATACATCTTTTTACGAACATTTCTCAAGTCTTAAGTTCATTTGTTTTATGTCTTCCCTTCGTGTTTTCTTCTTTCTTTCCTTCTTGTTCGTTTGAGTCTCCTTTTTCGATCAATGGGACTAATATCTGGCAATGCACTTCAATCTGCAAGCCTGCAACTTCACTCCACGCAAGACAGGTTGTTATCCTTTCAAGAAGAAAGTTGTATGTATATTTTTTTTCTCTCTACCTATCTCTCTCTCTCTCTTTTTCTTTATCTTTCTCTTTCTCTCTCTCTCTCTCCCCTTATCTATCGTTCTCTCTGTCTTAATTTCAAATAGATTTAAATCAAACAAATTGATAAATAAATCACATTTCACCCCATCTTCTACTATCCCCCTCTTCATCTGCCTCTGCCTCTCCCTCTCCCTCTCCCTCTCCCTCTCCCTCTCCCTCTCCACCCTTAAAAAAGAAGAAAAAACAAAAAAACAAAAACGAAGACACTCGACGTCCATCACTCCCCCTCCCCCTCCCCCACCCCCCACCCCCCCTTTCCATGACGTCACTTCCTCCCATCATCCCTCCCTTAGGATACGGATCCACGGCCGACCGAATCTCCCTCGCGTGATCATTAATTAATTCGCAAGTGAGTTAATGAATCTAATTAGCAAAAAAAATGAAAAAAAATGAAAAAAGAAAAAGAAATACGAAGATTTACTAGGGTGATTTATTTCGGTTAGATGTTTAGGTTTCCTTATATTCTAATTGTTTTCTGGAGCATAATTGTGATCATTATTGTTGTTGATGGTGATGGTGGTGGTGGTGGTGGTCTTACTTTCTTACTTTCTCTCTTTATCATCTCTCTACCCTGTGCCTCTTTCGCTGCCCTCTCTGCTTTCTCTTGACCTTTTCTCTTGTGGTTTCATTTTGTCTATTTCCCTCTTTTCCCTCCCTTCCTTCTCTCTTTCTCGCTTCCTTCCTTCCTCACATCTTCCCTCTTTCTCTTATTTTTTATCTCCTCATTCATCTCAAACTTTCCTCCCTTCTCTCCTTCTCCTCTTGCCTCCCCTATTAATATTC
>NW_028234427.1:4935022-4940022 GCF_977035675.1 Penaeus japonicus | reverse complement strand
TGGTTACAAAAAAACAAAAAAAAAAGACCACGTGGTTACTGCCTCCCAACTCCCATCCCAACCCTACCCCCACCCCCACCCCCACCTCGCGAAGACCACGTGGTTACTGCCTCCCAACTCCCACTCTCACTCCCACCCCCATCCCCACCCCCACCTTATGCTTGGAGCGTCTTGGCACAAGAGGGGGAGCGAAACAGCTGTGTCGTCTCCTTCTTCTTTCATGTTCATCATGTTATTATCATCTTTATAATTTCTTTTTCATCATCATCATCATCACCTACTTCTTCCTTTTCCACTCCCATCGTCTTTCTTCTTCTCCTCCTCTCCTTCACCATTACCTTCCTCGTTCTCCTCCTCTCCTTCACCATCACCTTCCTCGTTCTCCTCCTCTCCTTCACCATCACCTTCCTCGTTCTCCTCCTCTCCTTCACCATCACCTTCCTCGTTCTCCTCCTCCTTCTCCTTCTGTTCCTTTCTTCTCGAACCCGTTTCCCAAAGCCCTTGTGATCGGGGACGCCCTTCGCACTTCTTAAAGACCTTTCCCATTCCTCGCCCGACGTCACGCACTCCATCCGCTTCCACGACGCAAGGTTTTGAGACTCATAATCAATCGACGTCTTGGTGTCGCTAGACCGCAATGGCGTCTGGAGGAAGGGGAGGGGGGGGGGGGGGGGAGGGGAGGGGGAGGGGAGGGGAGGGGGGGGGAGGGAGGGGAGGGGGGGAGGGAGGAAGAGGGAGGCAGGGAGGGAGGAAGAGGGAGGCAGGGAGGGAGGAAGAGGGAGGGAGGGAAGGAGGGAAAAGGGGGGGAGGTGGGAGAGGGGAGGTATGAATAGGAGGGAGGAGGAATTAGGGAAGGAGTGAGAAAAGGGCCGGGGAGAGGTGAAGGAAGGAAGGGAAGGAGGGAGGGATGGGAGGTGAGGGAGGGGAGGGGAGGGAGGTGAGAGAGGGAGGGAGGGAGAGAGGAAGAAGTAAGACAGGCGGAAAGAGAGAGAAAACAAAAGAGAAAAGAGAGAGAGAGAGGATGAAGAGGAGAGAGGAAGAGAGAAGAGAGAGGAGAGAGAGAGAAGGAGATGGGGAGATTGAGGGTAGAGAGAGGAGGGGTGGGAGGAGGTAGGGGGGTAGGGGGAGGTGGGAGAGGAGAGAGTGAGGGGGTGCTGAGAAGGAGAGAGGGTGTGGAGAGTATGGGGAGGAGAGAGGGAGAAGAGAGGGAGAGAGAGGAGACGAGAGAGGGAGGGAGGAAGCGAGTCGGTGAAAGGAGGGCGAAGTGAGATATGGAGTCGGAAGAGGAGAGGGTGGGGAGAGGAAGGGAAGGACGAGCGAGATTGGGAGAGATCGGGAGAGGGGGAGGGGGGAGGATTAGAGGAGGGAGATGAGGGAAGCGAGAGAGGAAGTGGTGAGAGAGAGAGAGAGAGAGAGAGAGAGAGAGAAAGAGAGAGAATTCCAACAGGCAGTCTAGGTTGATAATAAACATACACGCGACCAGTCAAGCAGGCAAGCATTCCAAGCAGACAGGAGAGGGAGGGGGATGGTGGCGATGATGGGAAGGATGAGTAGAAGGGGGGGGGGGGAGAAGGAGGAGGAGAAGGAGGAGGAGAAGGAGGAGGGAGGAAGGAGGGGAGGAAAGGAGGAAGGAGAAGGGGGGGAGGAGGGGGGGGGGAGGGGGGGGGGGGGGGGGGGGGGGGGGAGGAGGGGGGGGAGGAGGAGGAGAAGGAGGAGGAGAAGGAGGAGGAGAAATAGGAGGAAACAAAAGAACACGAACAAGAAGAAGAGCAACAAAAAAGTAGAAGAAAAAAAACATGTCATAAAGAAGAGCAGACAGCAACAGGAGGAGTAAGGAGGTGCATGCATGCATGCATGCAGGCAGGCAGGCAGGCAGGCAGACAGGGTAGGGCAGGGGAGTGGCGATGGGAGGGGGGGAAGGGGGGAGGGTGAGGAGACCACCTGCCCTCACCTGAAGGAGAGGAGGCGCGCCAGGATGCCCAAGACAACCTGTTCCGTATCCTTGAGTCACTGAACTGGACCTTCCCGATAACGCCGGCGCTTGGATGCTGCGTCCCGAAGCCTTATCTCTCGCCATACGGGGGAGGGGGATGTGTTTATGTAGGGGGAGGGGGAGGAGAGGGGGGAGGAGAGGGGGGGAGGGAGGGAGGGAAGGAGGGAAGAGGACAGGATAGGAGAATGAGAGAGAGGAAGGGAGGGAGGGAGAGAGGAAAGAAGGAGAGGGAGAGGAGGGAGGGAGGGAGGGAGGGAGGAAAGGAGAAGTAGAGGGAGGGAGAGAGGTGAGGAGAAGAAGAGGGAGGGAGGAGAGGAAAGAAGTTGAAGGCGTGGGAGGGAGGGAGAAAATGAGATAGAAGATAAAGGGCAATGAATATTGAAAGAAAAAAAAAACGACACATATAAAGAAGCCTATGATAAAAATAACTTAACGTAATCAGAAATCGAGTAACAAAAAAGAAAAACAAAACAAAAATAAAATAAAATAAAACACCTCCCCACCATACCATCCTCCCCAACCCCCACCTACCCCACTCCTACCCCCCGCAAAGAATAAACAGGAAGAGCGAAATGGACAGCGAGACCGAGCGCCTATTCTCCACCGCCTCCGCTACCGCTATCGACGCCGCTACCGCCGTCTCCTCCGCCGCCACCGCCGCCTCTTCCGCCGTCCCCGTAGTCCGTGGCCGACCGGAGCCGACTAACGGTAATGGTCTGGCTGGAACATCCGCGCCGCGACGCACGCTCCACAGGGAGAAAAACTGGAAGTGGCGGACTCGGGCTCTTGGGGGAGGGGAAGGGGGGGAGGGGGAGGGGAAGGGAGAGGGGGAGAGGAGAAAGGGGAGAGAGAGAGAGAGAGAGAGAGAGAGAGAGAGAGAGAGAGAGAGAGAGAGAGAGAGAGAGAGAGGGAGAGAGAGAGAGAGAGAGGGGGGGGGGAGGGGAGAGAGGAGAGAGAGGAGAGAGAGAGAAGAGAGAGAAGAGAGAGGAGAGATAGAGGAGATTCAGGAGAGACAGGATAGAGAGGAGAGAGAGGAAAGAGAGGAAATAGAGGAGAGAGAGGAAATAGAAGAGAGAGAGGAAATAGAGGAATGAGAGGAAAGAGAGGAATGAGAGGAAAGAGAGGAATGAGAGGAAAGAGAGGAGATAGAGTAGAGAGAGAAGAAACTGGGGCGAGAAGAAAGAGGGGAGAGTAAAGAGTAAGGAGAGGGGAAAGGAGAGAGAGAGAGAGAGAGAGAGAGAGAGAGAGAGAGAGAGAGAGAGAGAGAGAGAGAGAGAGAGAGAGAGAGAGAGAGAGAGAGAGAGAGAGAGAGAGAGAGAGAGAGAAAAGAGAAGAGAAGAGAAGAGAAGAGAAGAGAAGAGAAGAGAAGAGAGGAGAGAGAGTAGCGAGTATAGAAAGGGGAAGATGAGGGAGAATGGATAAGGGAGAAAAGAGAAGGAAAAGGAAGGGGAGAGGGAAACGGGGGCAGGGAGAACGGAGAGGGAGATAGAGCGATAGATAAAAATATAAAAAATACATCTTTGTTAATAGACTTAGTTTCCCACAGTTCCCTATCCACTTTTTTCCATCTCTTTCCTCGTCCCCTCCCCCCTTTTCCTCTTCTCTCCTCTCCGCTCTTCCCCCACCCCTTCCCTCTTTTCCCCCTTCTCTCACCTTCACCTTTTTCCCTCCTTCCCTTTCCCCCTTTTCCTCCTCTCTCCCCCCCCTCTCTCTTTTCCCCCCTTCTCCCTCCTTTACTTACCCCTTAATCTTTTTCCCCCTTCCCCCTCCTTCTCTTTCCTCCTTCCCCCTTCCCCTCCCCCTTTTCCCCTCCGTTCCCTCCCCCTTCTTCCCCCTTCCGACAACAATCACGCAGGGAGAAACATGTGCTGTAATGGCTGTGGTTTCTTCGTGCCGTTTCATGCGTATCTTGCGCCTCTATTTCTTCTCTCGGATGTGCTTCCCCCTTCTACCCTCTGTCTATCTATTTCTGCATTGTCTATTTATTTTTTTCAAAATTTCCCCAGTACTCTCTCTTCCCTTTATCTGACTGTTTTTCTCCGTAGGAACTTCCTTCCTTCCTTCCTTCTTTCCCTCCCTTAGTTCTTTCCCTTCCCTTTCCAATCTCCTACCCACCCACCCACCCACCCTCCCTCTCCATCTTCTGTCTAGATCTTCATCTCATTTCATTCCTCATTTCCCAATAATCATTTCAATAAACGTTGAAGCGCCTCAAGTGCGCGTATCGATGAATTAGACAAGGAACCAAAATTAGTGCCAATTATGACAATGGCATGCAATCCAAGAGCAAAAGTCATCCAGTCATCCAGTCATCCAGTCACCCATGTCATCCAACTCACTCAAGTCCAATCCGTACGCCAATTATGGGAAAGGCCTTTTTTCTAAGATCATCCTCTGTCGTCCCTCCACTACCTCCTAATCCCGTTACTTCCCCCTTCCCCCTCCCAACCACATCCCTTCCCTCCCCCCTCCAACCTCTTCCCCTTCCACTCTCCCACCTTCGCCTTCCGCCCCCCACCCTCTCCTCTCATCAACCTTCCCCTTCCCCCTCCCTTACAATCTTCCACCCCCACCCTTTCCCCCTCCTCTAACATAACCCCCAATTCTTCCTCCTCCCCCTCCATTCTTCCACCCCCACCCCTTCTCCCTCCTCCAACCTCACCCCTCCCCCTCCCCCCAGCTCCTACCCCTTCGACCTCCCTAACCCCAACACCTCCCTTCTTAACCCCTTCGACCTGTCTTCCCCTGACCAAGCAACGCAAAACGAACCATCCATTTCCCCTTTTCTTCCCTCGCGTCGTCGCGCCACGATGCCTTGTCGCCGACCTTCCCCCCTGCGACTCACACACACGTGAGTCGTTTCTAGGTGGTCGTTTTAATGAGTCGATTGAGAGAGAGTGAGAGAGAGTGAGAGAGAAGAGAGAAGAAGAGAGAGAGAGAGAGAGAGAGAGAGAGAGAGAGAGAGAGAGAGAGAGAGAGAGAGAGAGAGAGAGAGAGAGAGAGAGAG
>NW_028234427.1:4922522-4930022 GCF_977035675.1 Penaeus japonicus | reverse complement strand
GTTACCGAATCAATCCCCAATATCAAGTATCTTCATCAGGATAATTCGGCCGAAGTCGTTCAATGTTAATCCTTAGAGACTGTTACCATTAGGAGCAATTTCTTTGGATATGATCTTTAGAAGAAGAAGAAAAAAAAAATCTTTCGTTTTTTTTTTTTTTTTTTTTTTTAAATTTTTTTTTTTTTAAATTTTTTTTTTTTTTTTTTTTTTTTTTTTGTTTCGATTAAAAAATTATATTAACATCAACAGTTTATGTTAATGTGTAAAAGGAAACAAGAAGAGAAAAGGAAAAATATCCAAATATATACTAAAAGTACTAAAAGAAAAAAAAAAAAACAAGAAAAAAAAGGAATCCACACCTTCAGTTCAGTCACCTGTAAAACACACCAGTCAGGACACATGTCTTTCCGAAGAACATGCGAGGAGAGAAAAAAAAAACAGCCGTGAAAATATCCTCGCTGGCACCTGTCGCAAATCAGCTGACGCGACTGTGAACAACCGTCGACGCTGACATAGATGACTTGCCCTGAACTTTTGTTGGCTGGCGACGAGCTGGAAGAGGGAAAAGAAAGAAAAAAAAACGAAAGAGAGAGAGGGGGGGAGAGGGGGTGGGTGAGAGAGAGGGAGGGAGAGGAAGGGGTGAGAGAGAGGAGAGGGTGGTGAGAGAGAGGAAGGGGTGAGAATGAGAGAGGAAGGGGTGAGAGAGAGAGAGGAAGGGGTGAGAAAGAGAGGAAGGGGTGAGAGAGAGGAAGAGGAAAGGGTGGTGAGAGAGAGGAAAGGGTGAGAGAGAGAGAGGAAAGGGTGAGAGAGAGAGAGGAAGGGGTGAGAGAGAGGTGGAGGTAAGAGATAGGGAAATGAGAGAGAAATGAGTTAAATGGGCGAGAGAAAAGGAAGTAAGAAAAAAGGAAGAAAGGAGAAAGAACAGAGAAAGAAAAAAACATAAAGGCAGCGCGGAAGAGGAATTAGAAAGAAGAGAGAAAAAGAGAGAGAACGAAGACTGTGTGCAGAAAAATAAGGAAAAGATACAAAATTCGCAGATACTGGATAGGTCTCCACCCGTGTCAACAAACCTCACGTGACACCAAAGGGTTCTCAAGTGTCGTGACACCTTTTCAGAACTGTATCCTAGCAAATTTTAAACACATACACACCCACACCCACACACACACACACACACACACACACACACACACACCATTCCATTCCATCATGAAAAAGGAGATGAAAGCAGGTGATTAATTAAACAATAATCAGAATCAAATAAAAAAAACGATAATAAGCTAAAATAAAATACACAAACAAAAGACGAAGACATAATTAGCCTCAGCGTATATTTATCGCCAAGAAAAATCGTATAGGCCTTCGCCGTTCTATAGGCCTTTAAAGATGTATGGTGAGTACCCCGCCCCCCCCCCCCACCCCACCCCAGTTCCTCCAATCCATTATAGGCGTTGATGGACGAGAGAACTCCGGCTATAGCTCCATCTACCTACTCTCTTTTCCATCTCTTTATGTATATGCCGATTTCTGCCCTTGCTTTCTCTCTGTCTCTGTCTCTGTCTCTGTCTCTGTCTCTGTCTCTGTCTCTCTCTCTCTCTCTGTCTTTACCCCTCGCTCCCTCTTCCTCCCCCTCCTCCATTCCCCTATCTTCCCCAACCTCTCCTTCTCCTCCTCATCCTTCTCCTCCTCCTCCTCCTCCTCCTCCTCCTCTAATCCCCCCTGCCACCCACCCTTTCTTCCACTTCCTCCACTTCCCCCCTCGCACCCACCGTCACCACCAGCGTGACCACCTCCACTTCCCCCTCCGCGACGCCTCCGGCCCTTCTCGCTCGCTCGCCGGAGTCCCCCGGAGAGACGTCCGGACCTCGCCGACGTCCTGGGGAGTCCGGTCGAGGCAAGCAAGTATTTAAGCAAGCAAGAAAGCAAGCAAACAAGCGAGCGAGCAAGCACTTCTCGCTTTTTCTTGCTTGGAGGGAAAGAGGGAGACGAGAGTAGGGAGGGAGTGGAGGGCAAGGGGAGGAGGGGAGGAGGGAAGGGGGTAGGAGAAAGAAGAAAAGATACAGGGAGAGAAAAAAGAGAGAGAGAGAGAGAGAGAGAGAGAGAGAGAGAGAGAGAGAGAGAGAGAGAGAGAGAGAGAGAGAGAGAGAGAGAGAGAGAGAGAGAGAGAGAGAGAGAGGACACCGAGGGAGTTACCATAGCTCCACTGTACCATTGCTGCCCAAGAATAAACCCTGTTAACCTGAACTTTCGTCTGGACTTCTCCCCGCTACCACGGTGTCACACCGACACCTTAACCTGAGATTGCTGAACGAGACTCTGTCAAGAAACGCCTGCTGACCGCACAATTCGGCCACCTTACAGTGGAGAGAGAGAGAGAGAGAGAGAGAGAGAGAGAGAGAGAGAGAGAGAGAGAGAGAGAGAGAGAGAGAGAGAGAGAGAGAGAGAGAGAGAGAGAGAGAGAGAGAGAGAGAGAGAGAGGGGGAGAGACAGAGGGAGAGAGAGAGAGAAAAGAAAGAAAAAGAAAGAGAAAAAGAAAAAGAAAGAAAGAAAAAGAGAGAAAGAAAAAGAGAGAAAAAAAAGAAAAAAGAAAGAAAGAAAGAAATAGAGAGAGAAAGAGCGCACGTAAAATACATAAGCAAATTCCCAGAGTGTGAAAATGCCCCTACCCGCTGGACAAAAGGTCACCCTCGCATCCCAAAGTCCATAACACACTCGCTGATGACTCCACACTCTCCCCTTGTGTAACTAGAACCCCTGTGGCATTCGGCAAGTGCGTTTAAAGTCACTGGGGATTTTCACTTTTTCTCACTTGCTTTAGCCTCTGTTTCTTTCTTTTTTCTCTCTCTCTTTCTCTCTCTCTCTCTCTTTTTCTTTCCCTCTACTTTTTTTCTTCCCCTCTATTTCTCTTTTTTCTGTATTTTTCTCTTTTTTTTCGTTTTCTCTTTTTTCATTCATCTATTTCTCCGCTTTCTCTCTTTCTTTTTCTCTTTCTCTCACTCTTACACATATCGATTTCTATATACACGCTTCTTCTTCGTAAATATGATCACGAGTTCCTTTTTTTCTTTTACCTTTTTTTCTCCTTCCTTGTCCCTTTGCCTAACACATGTTTAAATCCCACTCACCTTTCTCCATCAACCCCCCTATCCCCCCCTCCCCCCCGCCGGAAGGAAGCACCTGTCTCCGCTCTAACGCACCTGCCTCCCTCCCTCCCTCCCTCCCTCCCTCCCTCCCTATCCCCCCTACCCCCCTCACCACCTCTCCCTCAACCCCACCATCGAACCCCCTTCCCACCTGTTCCCAACCTTACCTCCTACCCCCTCTCCCCCTCTCCCCCAACCCCCTCCCGCCCCTCCCCTATACAACCCTCTCCTACTCCAGACGCTAATGTAATTTCACATCAAGTTCACACGCGGTTGCACCCCACCCTCGCCCACGCACCACTGCCCTCCCAGCGCCGCCCTCATCCGTGAATCACGCCGCCCATATCCCGCCCATCAAGACTCGTCTGCACACTCCTCCCACCAGCCCCCGCCCACGTGTCACGGCGCCCGTCAGCTGATCAGATGAACTCACCCAAGAAGACGAATATACAGACAGAAACAGACACACAGACACACAGACACACACACACACACACACACACACACACACACACACACACACACACACACACACACACACACACACACATACACATACACACATACACACACACGTACACACGCACACACACACACACACGCTGATTGAGAAAACGTCTCGTTACGTGAATACCTAAACGTTTGTCCACGCAGCCCATACGCCTTCTCTCACGCCCAAAACCCCGGAAACGAACGGTTATGTGGGCGTGGGTGGGCGGAAAGGCAAGATTCAGATTCAGACGAAACGCTTGACCTTCCCGCCCACAAACGCAGATCGCTGGTAGGGTAAAAGTGGGCGTGAAAAAAAACGCACTGTAACGAAATCTTCCTCAATGTCTGTTATTCTCGAAGAGGATTTTTCACGTGGTCAAGACAGCGTGTTGTTGTTCTTGTTGCTTTTCGTTCCACTTTTTTCTACCTTTCTCTCTCTCTCTCTCTCTCTCTCTTTTTTTTTTTTTTTTTGGGGGGGGTGGGGGGGTAGAGCAATGTGGTGTGAAGGGAGGGAGAGGGGGGGGGGTGATTGCAAATGTGCGTGTGCGTGTAATCACTTTCATTTCAAGTAAGAATAGTAGTAACAACAATAAACATTACCGTACTTTCTCCTTTACATTCTGGTAAAAACTTTACATTTTCTTCAAACACATTATATATAATTACATGCACAGACGAAAACGCACACACACACACACACACACACACACACACGAAAACACACATATATATATATATATATATATATATATATATATATATATATATATATATATATAGAGAGAGAGAGAGAGAGAGAGAGAGAGAGAGAGAGAGAGAATGACAGGAGTGAGAGAGAGATGTGAGAGAGAAGAGAGAGAGAGAGAGAGAGAGAGAGGGAGAGAGAGAGAGAGAGAGAAATAGATAAAAAGATAAATAGATAGATAGATAGATAGATAGATAGACCGAGAGAGAAAAAAAAATAATGATAACAATGAGATTAAGAACAGAACAGTTCCCTACAATGACGTCACAACATGCGCGGCTTAAAACGTGCCTGTAAATAACATTACGTAAGTTCGCATAGAAGCAAAGACATCGATCAATAATGCTGTCATAAGACCCAAAAAATTATTCAAAAAATAAAAACAAAAAAAAACAACCACAAAATATCACTTCCTAAAAGATAAAAAATGAAAATAAAATGTCAAAAACCATAACAATCACTATGATAACAACAAGGAAAAAAACAATAACAATAACAATAAAAACATAAATTACTAGTAACAATCATAAAAATAATAAGTTGCGAGGACCTCAGGAAACGAGAGAAGCGAGCGGATGGGCGGGGTAGGCAGCCGGGTGTTCGGGCGGGCGGGGTAGGCGGGCATTCGGGCGGGCATTCGGGCGGGCGAGGGTAAGGGGGGTGGGTAGGGTGATGGAGGGGGGGGTGGGTGTGGGGGGTGTGGGTGTGGGTGTGTGGGGGTGGGGCGTTGGAGGGAGGGGGGTTGTGGGCGTCGGAGTGGGAGGGGGTGGGGGGGGGGTGAGGGGGGGGTGGTAGGTGGGGTTGGTGGGGTGGCTGTAGGGTGGGTGGGGGGCGGGGTGGGGGGGCTGTGGGTGCGGGGGGGTGTGTGTGTGGAGTGGTGGGGGGGGGTGGGTTGGGGGTGGGGGGGTGGGGGTGGGTGGATGGGGGGTGGGTGCGGGTGGGGTGGTGGAAGGGAGGTGGGGTGGGTGGGGGGGGTGTGGCCCGGGTGTGTAGGGGGTGGGGGGGAGGGGGGGTGGGGGTTGGGGGGGGGGGGGGTGGGGGGCTGGGGAGGGTGGGGGGGGGTGGGGAGGGTGGGGGGGGTCGCTTGGTGGGGGGGTTGGTTGGGGGGTGGGGGGGTGTGGTGGAGTGGTGGATGGGGTGAGTGGGGGCTTTAGGGGCGGGGGAGGGTGGGGGGGGGGGGGGGGGGGGAGCGGGTGGGAGGGGGTGGGGTGGGGGTGTGTGGTGGGGGGGGGGGGGGAGGGGTGGGGGTGGTTGGGGGGTGGGTGGGAGGGGGGGGGAGGGGGTGGGGGGGGGGTGGGTGTGGGGGTTGGGGGGGGGGGTGGGGGGTGGGGGGGGGGGGTGTGGGAGGGAGAGGGTGGGGGGGGGCGAGGGAAGGGGTGGGGGGTGGGGGAGGGGTGGGGGGGGGTGGGAGGGGGTGGGGGGGGGGTGGGTTGGTGGTGGGGGTGGTGGTTGTGTGTGAAGGGGGTGGGGGTGGGGGTGGGGTTGGGTGGGGGGAGGGAGTGGGGGGGTGTGGGAGGGGGGGGAGGGGGTGGGGGGTGGGGGGTAGGGGGTTGGGGGGGAGGTGTGGAGGGGTTGGGGGTGGGGGTGGGAGGGTGGGGGGGGTGGGGTGGGGGGGTGGGTGGGGGGGGAGGTGGGTGGGGGTGTGGGTTGTGGGTGGGGGGGTGGGGTGGGTGGTGAGGGGGGGGGGGTGGGGGGGGGGGGGTGGTGTGATGGGCGGTGTGGGGGGCGGTGGGGGGTGAGTGGGTGAGGGGTGGGGTGGGGTGGGTGGGGGGGGGATATGTTGCGTGTTTGGGGGGGGTGGGGGGGTGGGAGGGGGGGGGGGTGTGGGGGGTGTGGGGTGGGTGAGGGTGGGGGGGGGTGGGGGTGTGGGATTCGGGGGGGGGTGGGGGTGTGGTGGGGCGGTGGGGGCATGAGGTGGGGTGGGGGCGAGTTTGGGGCGGTGGGGTCGTGTGTGGTTTAGGTTTGGGAGTTGGGGTGTATAGGCCATGGGTTGTGGGTGTTTGTTGCGTGTGAGTGTTGGTGGGGTAGGGTATTGTTAGGGTGTCTTTTTTTGGGGTGGTTTGTTTTTGTGTGGGGGGTTTTGGGTTTTGTGGTGTTGTTTTGTTTTATGTTGTTGTTTTAGGGCTGAGTTTTTAGTTTTGGCTTTGTTTTGTGTTGGTGGGTCTGTTGGTACGGGTTTTTGTTATTTTAGTCCTATTTTTTTTTTATAGGGTTATTGGTTTTTTTTTTTTTTAGTTTTTTTTTTTCTTAGTTTGTTACTTTTAATTTTTGTTTAGTTTTTAGGGTGAGGGGGGGGGAGGGGAGGGTTTGCGTTCGGAGAGCAAGGAGATCCGCGACGACGGAAGGCGAACTGGATCAGACACCTTGGCAGATCCAGGGCCGTAAAAGGGGTTGGATGGGAGGGGAGAGGGGGGAAGAGAGGGGAGGGGAGGGGAGAGGAGGGGAGAGAGGTCATGGGTGAGAGGGAGGGGAGGGGAGGGAGGGGGGGGGGGAGGGGGGAGGGGGAGAGTAGGAGAGGGGAGGGGGACGGGAGGAGGTGGAGGGGGAGGGGGGGACAGGGGGGAGGGGGGGGAGGAGGGAGGGAGGGGCGGGAAGGGGGGGAGAGGAGGGGGGAGGGGAGGGAGGGGGGGGGGGGGGGAGGAGGGAGAGGGACGGGAGGGGGTGGAGGAGGGGGGGGGGAGGGGGCGGAGGTGGGGGGGGGAGGGGAAGAGGGGGGAGGGGGGGGGCGGGGAGGGGGGCAGAGTGGGAGAGGTAGGAGGGAGGGGGGTGAGGAGGGGGTGGGAGGGAAGGGGGGGAGGGGGGGTGGGCGTAGGAGGGGGGGAGGAGAGGGAGGGGGGGGGAGGGGGCAGGGGGGGGGCGGAGGGGAGAGAGGGAGAAGGGGTTGGGGATTGGGTGAGAGAGAGAGAGAGGAGAAGAGAGAGAGCGAGAGAGAGAGAGAGAGAGAGAGAGAGAGAGAGAGAGAGAGAGAGAGAGAGAGAGAGAGAGAGAGAGAGAGAGAGAGAGAGAGAGAGAGAGAGAGAGAGAGAGAGATGAGAGGAGAGAGAGAGAGAGAGAAAGCAAGAGAGAGAAAGAGAACAAAAGAGAGAGAGAGAGAGATGAGAGGAGAGAGAGATAGAGAGA
>NW_028234427.1:4912522-4917522 GCF_977035675.1 Penaeus japonicus | reverse complement strand
AGAAAGGGAGAGTGCCACGAAATTCGGTGAAATTTCGGCTCCTCTTCGTCAGACACCATGTATGAAATGACACTCGCCGAAAAATCGTATTAAATAAGGTTATAACGATGTAAGAAAGTCGGCAAAGTTTCAGGGAGTATCGAAATATCGAAATGATTCGCACAAAAATAAATAAGTACGAATGATAGAAATGATAATAGTAATAACAATAATGATAATAATAATGATCATAATAAATACATCAACATGACGCAGGCAATAAAAAATAACTCTCTATCTCTCTCTCTCTCTCTCTCTCTCTCTCTCTCTCTCTCTCTCTCTCTCTCTCTCTCTCTCTCTCTCTCTCTCTCTCTCTCTCTCTCTCTCCCTCTCTCTCTCTCTCTCTCTCCCTCCCTCTCCCTCCCTCCCTCTCCCTCTCCCTCTCCCTCTCCCTCTCCCTCTCCCTCTCCCTCTCTCTCCCTCTCCCTCTCTCCCACCGGAATCACTTTTCCTCCGCCGTACGTGTCACACGCCGACAGATTTTATGCATTCTCCCTTTCTAACTCCCTCCCTCCCTCTCCCCCTCCCTTCCTCCCTCCCTCCCCCCCTCCCTCCCTCCCTCCTGCCCATCACCCCCCTTCCCCTCCCCCCCCATCAAAAAATCTCCCAGCATTACCTCGGGAACCCCATCGAATCCTCGCCGCTGGTGACGAAGCCAAAACGCACGGATCGCGACAAAACGCGTCCCTCTTCCGAACGCGTGCCAGCCGCCGCGAGAGACGAACATAATAAATGATAAATAATAAATAAAATAAAAAATAATAAATGAGATGCAAACGTAATAAAAATAAATATGATAATGATGATGATACAATAAGATCAATATGAAAAAAAATGCGATAATGATAAACAAATAAGTGAAAATATATATTGAATTGGTGGCGGACGGATATTTTTGTCACTTTATAGCGAACATTATTATTTTTTTCTCTTGTAGAAATACAATAATCGAATGCCGATGGAAGAATAATAGCTTATTCGTTCAATATCTAAATAAAAACCTCTTTTTTCATCTCCTTCATTTATTCTGTCCTTCTCTCTCCCCCACTTTATTCGCGCCTTGTTTCTCTCCATTACATCCTTTCCTTGTCTTTTTCTATCTTCCAATTTAATTATTTCTTCTCCCCTTCTCTCTCTACATCTTATTCTCTCCTTCTCCCCTTCCCTCCTCCCTTTCATTCTCTCCTTCTTCCCTTCCCTCTCCCCTTTCATTCTCTCCTTCTCCCCTTCCCTCTTCTATTTCAGTCTTACTTTCTCCTCTTCCCTTTCCATTTATTCTCTCCTCTCTCAAGTTCCCTCTTTTCCTCCCTCTTTTTCTTTCCCCCTTCTCTATCCCCATTCAATTTTCCTTTTCTCTTCACTCTCCCCATTTTATTCTCCCCTCCTCCCCATTCCCGCCCTTCCCGAATCCCGTTTTCTGTTTCCTGCCAATAGAAAACGGGGGGAGAAGCCAGCCAGCCAGCGCGGCAAGACGGCAAAACGGAACAGGAAACCGGAGATTAGGCATGGCAACTTACTGCTTTGATTGCTTTCTTTTCTCCCTCTCTTTCTCCCTCTTTTTTCTTCTTTTTTGACTATCTCCCCTTCTCTCTTTCTCTTTTTTTCCTTTTTTTTCCTATCTACCCCCGTCTGTCTCTCTCTCTCTCTCTCTCTCTCTCTCTCTCTCTCTCTCTCTCTCTCTCTCTCTCTCTCTCTTTGATTACAGGATATTTTGACATGACTCGCTTAGGAAGTGGATTAACTAAAGTGAGCGTACTCTAGGTAATAACTATTGTTGTTGTTTTTTCGCCACGCCCCTGCTCCCGAAAGTCCATCTTTACCGGAATTATTAAATACCACTCCTGGATTAAAAGGGAATAGATTAAGAAGAAAAAGACATTCGCATACGCAAGGCTCATATACGATGCAACACACGTCGAGAAAATTCCAAATATCAAATGTAAAAAAAAAAATCCCCACTTTTACATAGGCCTACATTTTTTTTCTTTTCAAACTCCGGACTCGCTCCCCTACCTCCCCCCCCCACCCTCCAATGGAAATAAATCACCCCCCCCCCCGTCCTCACACTATTCAAAGAGGAGGTGAGAGACAAAGAAAAAAAAAATCAGAACAGAACAGAACAGAAAGAAACAAGGAAGACACAAGAACAGAGGACAGACCAGAAGGGTGGATAGGGTAGAAGGAGAAAGCCACTCTGATGAGGACTTTAGACGGAAGGATGAAATTAATCAAGGGTTGGGGGGGGGGGAGAGGAGGAGGTAAGCAAAGCGTAAAGGGGGGGGGAGGAGGATGGTTACGAGGAAAGGGAGGAAAGGAAGTGAATTGAGGGAGGGAGGAGGGGGGAGGAAAGGAAACAAGAGGGGAAAGCAAGATAATGAATACTAATAAAAACAACCCCAAAAAGTACAAAAAAAAACAGTATAATGGGAAGATGGATTTGATTGCCGGAAGAGCCAGACACAATGGAGTAAACAGAGAGAGAGAGACTTAGAAGATACGATAATTAATCTTTCAAAAATGGAAAATAAAAAAGTTTGAAAAAAAAAAAATCACAAACGAAAAGGAAAACGAGAAACACTCAAAAACGAGGCAAGAAATTCGCCGACAAAACCGAAAATAAGGTAACATTAAGTCATTAAGCTCGTTTACACCAAAGTAATAATCAAAGAGAGGTGTGGTTAGCCTGACTGTTCATCACCCGTTGTTCACCACCTTCGGGAGAGAACAATGAACAACACTTCTATGGCGAAGGAAATGCCAAACAAAGAAAGATTTGAAGAACGAAAACACGAGGAAATTCAACCGGAAAAAAGCTAACCTAAACAACACGTTCGTTTAATGCCTAGCCTTGACTTTTTTTCTTCTCTCTTTTCTTTTCTTTCTTTTTTCATGGTTGGATAAACACCTTTCTTTACTATTGTTAACACTTTAGAGAGTAGTACACTTTGGAGGAACCTCAGTCAACCCTTCCGCGCTAGAATCGTCACGAAGTTAAACTGAAAGTTCGTTAATTCATAACTAATCAAATATATATAAATATATAAATCTATCCCTTATTTTAATATATCTACATTCATATATATCCCTTATATATCATCACCTTGTGCTCTTATTGAATTTTTAAAAAATCAGTCTCAAGAAAACATAATAATGTAATAATAGCTACAATAACAATAACGAAAATAATGACAATAACATCCTAACCACAATGAAAACAACAGCAACAACAACAACAGCAACAACAACAGTAACAACAACAACAGCAGCAACAACACCACCACCACCAACAACAGCAACAACAACAACAACAATACCACCAACAACAACAACAGCAACAACAACAACAACAACAACACCAACCGAAGCGTGACCCAAGCCTGCCATTCGATACCGAATCCCCTTCACGGCGATAAGCGACCGTTAATAAGTGGAGACTCACCTGAGCCTCGCCGGTTATCGATCGCGGTCACGGTCGCCGATGCAATTAAGTAAATGACCAACTACCGAATATTACCGGCGCTTCATTCGCCAACATTAAGGCGTTTTATTACCTCTACTAAATGAGTGAAGTGAAGAAAAAAGAAAAAAAATTAGGTGAGTGAACAAATAGGTGAGTGGAATATGTAAATGGGTGGATGAATGCGTAAATAGGCGAGCAATTGAACAAAAAAAAAATGGGTGAATAAGTAAATAGGTGAACGACTAAATAAATAAATAGGGGAATGGATAAATAAATAAATATACGAATGAATAAATAAATAAATAGGTGAATGAATAAATAAATAAATATGCGAATGAACAAATAAGTAGGTAAATTGGGCAGATAAACAGGTAAAGAAAGACCGAGAAGATTTTCCTTTAAAAGTAAACGAACAAATGAACAAATTAGTCAACAAATAGACGAGTGAATGAACAAACCGCATGAATAAATGAACAACCAGATAAATACCGTAAGGAAGAAGAGAAAGAGAGAGAAACCAAAAAACCGAGTGTCGTGTCTTACCTTTCCTGAGTAGATGCTTGATCCTCTTGGTCCTTCCGGTGAGGACGGCCAGGTGGAGCTCGTCGGGGGACCTGTCCTTCGGCTCCCGACGGAGGGCTCTCATCGGCGAGGGCAACATGGCGCCGAAATTGAAGGGGAGGGGGGTGGGGGAGGGGGAGAAGCGATCACACGAGGTGGGGAAGGGTTAGC
The DNA here is from genome assembly GCF_977035675.1 of Penaeus japonicus. Lineage (NCBI taxonomy): Eukaryota > Metazoa > Arthropoda > Malacostraca > Decapoda > Penaeidae > Penaeus > Penaeus japonicus. The sequence continues at coordinate 4,913,291 of NW_028234427.1, read as the reverse complement.
GGGGTGGGGGGGGTTAAGGGGGACTTGTGAACGGGTGGTGGTCTTGCGTCTAGGCCCGATCTAGGACGGTGTTCCGAGGGCGGTGTGGTGGTGTTCTTGTTCCATCTGCCGAACCGGGTTTCCAGTACCACTAGTTAGTCTCGCTTTTTCAGATCGATTTGTCGTGCGAGATGATGATGACGATGATGACGACTCATAGGTTCGATTATATAAATAGGAAAAAAAAGGGAGACTTCCACTTCGTATCAGAACAAAGAATCAGTATAAATAAAAAGAAGAAGATACGATCACAGTAATTCAAGCGATCGGGCGTGGAGGTTCCCGCCCACGCTACCACGGAGGCTTTGGCGGCGGTTGCACTACACTTCACTGCACTTCACGCGGCACTTGAGCGAGTATCGGGGTCTCGCAAATTAACGTAGTGTAACTGACCTCTTGAATAGGAAAGAGGGAGTGGGGTGGGGGTGGGGGTAGGGGTGGGGAGGCGGGTAAGGGAAAGCACCAGGGTTGGGAGAGGAAGAGGGGGAGGGGGAGGGTCTGGAAGGAAAGAAAGAGAGAGAGAGAGAGAGTGATGATCCACTGTTAATAGAGCGATGTCAAATTATCCCCCTGAACCGCTGAAGGGAGCGGGGACGACGCGGCGCGCACGCACACACACACACAGACAAACAAACACGACGATGTATTCTATTCGCAGACGACGACCAGGAGCCTCGTGTTGGCGAGACTTGCGCGGCGGCGGTAGGTGAGTCCCGACGTCTGGTCTGGC
>NW_028234427.1:4877522-4907522 GCF_977035675.1 Penaeus japonicus | reverse complement strand
CCCTCTTCTCACCGTGCCCTGGGTCGTGACATGTCCCAGAGGTTTCAGGAAGGGGAGGGGGGAGGGAGGGGGAAGGAGAAGGGGGATAAAGGGCGGAGGTGAGGGAAAGTGGAAGGGGGAGAAGGGAAAAGAAGTGGAAGAGGAAAAGGATTCGGAAGGGGAAGGAGGAGGAAGAAGAGGGGAGAGGAGGAGGAGGAGGAGGAGGAGGAGGAGGAGGAGGAGGAGGAGGAGGAGGAGGAGGAGGAGAAGGAGAAGGAGAAGGAGGAGAGGGAGAGGAAGTGTGAGAGGGAGAAGGAGGAGAATAAGAATAAGAATAAGAAGGACAGGAAGAAGGAAATAAAGAAGGAGAAGAAGAAGAAAAAGTACAGGAAGGAGGACACAGAGAAGGAGAAGGAGAAGGGGGAGGGAGAAGAGGAGGTTACTGGGCCAAGAGGGCGAAGGGATCGGGGTGAGGGGAAGGGGGGAAAGCAAAGGGGGTGGGACACATCTAACCAGGGAGGGCATTTGAGGCAACGGAACTTAGAAAAGGTTAACGACGTTGTTTTCTAAGGAAGAGTATGTTAGGGCCTTTTTCCTGCCTCGTTGTTGACTAATTAAGGATGCGACAGGCAATTTCGGCTTTAGGTTTGGGAACATTAAGAATTAATGGACTGATTAATTGCTTTTATAAATCAATAAAACTCTTTTGTGTTTTGTGCTTTATCGATTTATTGGCGTTATAATAATTTCATTTATTTTTTTTTCTTTTTTTTTCTTTTTTTTTTTTGCCTTGTGCAGCAAATAAATTTAAAAAATAAATTGTACTATAAAACCCTCACACCTTTCTCCTCTCATGTCTCTACGTAACTCCCATTTATCACTGTCACGATCATTTATCAATTTCTTTAATTTCCATTACCCCCCTTACCCCCTACCCCCACCCCTTCCCATCCACCCCCTCCGCATCACCCGGCAGCATCCCTGAGCCTATTATCGCGTCTCAGCATCATCATCATCTTCATCATTGTCATCACTTTCTTCTCACTCCTATTATTAACGACTCTGAATTCACCTTTCGCTTTTTTTGTTTGTTTGTTTTTTTGTTTTATTCCTGACGAGTTACTTTCTCAGTAAAAGCAGTCGGGGCAAAAATGCGCCATTTTGGGAGAAAAAGAAAAGTCTAATTAAGAAATAAAAAAAATAAAAATAGGAGAGAATAATAAATTATCCAAATCGCCATCTCCGAGAAAAAGAGGAAGAGGAGGAGGTTAAAGAGAAAAAAAAAGAAAGAGTAATAATAATAAGAGGGAAAAAAGAAGCAGGAGAAAGAGAAGAAGAAGAAGAGGGAGAGGGAGAAGAGTAATAGGAGGAAGAGGAATAAGAATGAGACACAGAAGAAACTTCTATTCTCTTAAAATAAAATAAAATTTCAATCCCAGAATCAGCCCCTCCCCCCTACACACACACAACTCAAAAAAAAAAAAAAATCTGCAAAATGCCTCCCCTCCCCCCCCATTCCCACGAAAATCGCCGCCCTCCGCCCCCTTCCCCAGCCTGCATTCATCCCCGCCCGCATTCCAATCCTCAAGCCGGATATCCGAGCCAAAGAAAAATAAAAGAAATAAAATTACCTAGGGTCGAGGAGGTCACGTGATTAAAGAACAACAAAAGCATGGCGACACAATTTTCGTTTGAGCTTCCCTCTGTCTAACCCACCTCTGCCCACCGCCCCGCCCTTTACCCCCTTCCCTCCTTCAATGGTGCCTGTTTTCCTTCTTTTTCACCCCCGCCCCCTATCTCTCCCTTTCTCTCTCTCTCTCTCTCTCTCTCTCTCTCTCTCTCTCTCTCTCTCTCTCTCTCTCATTCTCTCACTCTCTCACTCTCTCACTCTCTCACTCTCTCACTCTCTCACTCTCTCACTCTCTCACTCTCTCACTCTCTCACTCTCTCACTCTCTCACTCACTCACTCACTCACTCACTCACTCACTCACTCTCTCTCTCTCTCTCTCTCTCTCACTCACTCACTCACTCACTCACTCACTCACTCACACACTCACACACTCACTCACTCACTCACTCACTCACTCACTCACTCACTCACTCACTCACTCACTCACTCACTCACTCACTCACTCACTCACTCACACACTCACTCATTCACTCTCTCTCACTCTCAAAGGAATGCGGATAATATCCAAACGCCTCACCCGGCATCAGCCCAAATTGCCACGCGGGGAAGCCGGAAATGATTAGCCAAACAAACCTGGCAAGAAAGACACACTGCAATTCCCGAAGGAGGTTAAGTCCCGACCTGTTAAGAGCCCCGGCCACCGTCTCGAGAAGGATGGAAGGGTCACGACCCGAGACATCCCCTTCAGGAGAAAGCGCGGCTTGATCTCCGACTTCCTCCTACAGTCGAGGGGGTTCCTCTTCCTTCGGCGGTTCTTGTCTCTATTTACGGGTCGAGCTATGGGAAGCGGCCGGGTCGCGCTCTGTCGTTTAGCGAGACAATGCAATTTCTCTTTATACGCTTTCGATTAGCCTTTTCTTTTTTTCTCTCTCTCTCACTTAACTTCTTTTACTTTTATAATTTGCGAATGAAAGTGTTTAGTTCCGCCGCGTACTTGTGCAAGCCTTCCCGCTTACGCAATGGGATTGTCATCTCGACGATTCTGATAACGTCATTGGAGTCACAATATATCCGCCCACCGAATCGATTTACGGCAGCCGTTACACCTTCCTCAACGCCCGTGGCGCCACGTTTCTCGTCGCGAGCGCCTTCCGAGTGACTCAGAAGACACTCAGAAGCTCACGTCCGCCGGCATGAGATCGCTATCGTGAATCATGAACTGATAACGGCGATAAGGGGGCAGTCCGAATGCGCTTCCTGTGCGACGCCCCTTGGCACCCGGACGCCCACGAGAGGAAAACAGCTCGAGGCTCCATCAAAGGCCGCCACCGAGACCACCCATGGACAAAAAAGAAAAAAAGTGTTTAATAATTCCTTTAAAAACATCTGTCTTTTCAGTCCTAGCTTGGGTCCTCGGAAAGTAGAAATCGTTTGGACGCCGAAGGGACGGCCCTTAAGGACGCCATGGGGACAATCGTCTCTCCGAACACCCTCTCTATCTCTCTCTCCTTCGTGAAGGACTCCAAAAGATGTCAAAGGAACTGGGGACTCTCGAAGGACACAGGCACAGTTGGGACTAAGAGCCGGAAGGAATAAGTGAGTGAGTGAGTGAGTGAGTGAGTGTTTGTATGTGTGTGTGTGTGTGTGTGTGTGTGTGTGTGTGTGTGTGTGTGTGTGTGTGTGTGTGTGTGTGTGTGTGTGTGTGTGTGTGTGTATCTAATTGCACACAAATCCTTACGCATATCAGACCCCCCCCCCACTCTTCAACGTATTCGTAGACATGTCTCCACACACTGCACACAGCGATACAAACACACACGCACTCCCTACGCGTCCATACTCTGCCACCCCCTCTTCCCGAAGGCCCATCCGAATACAAACCGATAAAGCAGATTCACATTGCATTGTTAAAAGTCAAAACCCGCAGACGAGCACATTCTCGCCGCTTCTGAGAAAGGACCATGATAAGATATTCTCAATGAGTTTGCTCAGCTCGGGGAACCTTGGAGAGACCAGTTCTTCGGGCTTGCATGTCTTATCTTCCAGAACCTGCCACCCACCCTCATTCCATCTTCATCTCCTCCTCTTCTTCTTCTTCTTCTTCTTTGTCCCTCTCTCTCTAACATAAAAATCACTTTTTATCTTCATCATCCTCATCATCCTCATCATCCTCATCATCTCATTACAATCTAAATCCCCATAATCATATCAATCATTTCCCTTTCTCTTGCTATTCCAATACTGTTCTTCCTCTCTTTCTTTCTTTCTTTCTTTCTTTCTTTCTCTTCCAAATTCAACCAAACGAATCGAGTCGCTTCGTTCGGGAGGGAAGGGAAGCGGGGAGAGCGAAAGAGGCGCCTCAAAAAGACCTTTCGATTTGTCTGTTTTTTCTCTCTTTTTGAGGAGCTGGCCAGACGTGAGAGGCAACCCCGCTATAATGGACAGTGGGGAAACAGCGTGGTGTGTGTGTGTGTGTGTGTGTGTGTGTGTGTGTGTGTGTGTGTGTGTGTGTGTGTGTGTGTGTGTGTGTGTGTGTGTGTGTGTGTGTGTGTGTGTGTGTGTGTGTTCATGTGTGTGTGTGTGTGTGTGTGTTCATGTGTGTGTGTGTGTGTGTGCGTGTTCATGTGTGTGCGCGTGTATGTGCGTATGATTCTGAACGCCGCCCAGAATCTGATTCACGTGAACACGAAAGAAAAATTCAAACACTCTGAACCGAAACTATTCTGACAACCGAATCCGAGAGAAAAGGCTTCCACTAAATCCGCCATCCGCGTTCAGTACACATCAAAGTCACCGATAAACACGCAGCCGCACGCACGATACCCCCTGCCCCCCCTCCCCCCTTCCCTCCCCCCACCACTGCCCCAAGCCTTCGCACCACTAGACGCTCTTTTATCACAAGCATGCATGACTCATGACCTCTCGTTATGGTGTTCTGGTTAGGCCTACATGCGACCGGGCTGGCCTCTCATGCGCACAATGGGTTAGGTCATGATTCCTCTCACTCCTTTACCTTCACTTCTCCCACTCCCCCTTCCCTTCTCTCCCTCTCCCTCCCCTCCCTCTCCCTCTGCCTCCCTCTCTCTCTCTCTCTCTCTCTCTCTCTGTCTCTGTCTCTCTCTCTCTCTCTCTCTATATATATATATATATATATATATATATATATATATATATATTTCTATTCCGCTGCCTTCTCCTTTGCCTTCCTCTTTGCTTTCCTCTTTGCCTTCTTCATTGCGTCTTTCCTTCCCTCTCCTTTTCATCCTCCTAGCTCCCACCTCTAAACCTTTCCATCTCAATTTTCCTCACCTACTTCCCCCTCCCCTCCCCTCCCTCCCCCATATCCCCAACCCTCACACACGCACACCCATACCCGTCCTTCCAGCCCCCCCCCCCCCATACCCTTCAGCCCCTCCTCCTCCTCCCGCCCACGTCGCAGGCATCAAAAGAGTGAATTGTGTGGGAGATTTATAGGCCTATCGACGGACGGTCAGAGCAAAACCGCCCACAGGGAAAGAACTCGAAGTGGGGCGCTCTATTTTCTCGACGTCTTTGCTTATGATGAAGAGGCTCTCGAGGGTAAGGCTTAAAAGTGTAGACTTATGCTCGCTTTCTTTTTAATCATTATCATCATCATCGTCACCGGCGTCTTCTTCCCTTCTTCTTCTTCTTCTTCTCTTTCATCCTCATCTTTTTCTTCTTCCCCCTCCCACACTCTTCTTCTCCTTCTTCTTCTCTTTCTCCTACTCTTTATCTTTCTTTCATCCTCGTCTTTTCCTTCTTCCCCCTCCCCCACTCCTCCTCCTCCTCCTCCTCCTCCTCCTCCTCCTCCTCCTCCTCCTCCTCCTCCTCCTCCTCCTCCTCCTCCTCCTCCTTCGCCGATGCACATAGGCCTACCATGAGATTGGTTCTGCGATGCACTGCGACTTTGAAGAAGAATGTTTGCCGAGGTAGTATAGACTTAGGTCGGATGAAGTGCTTCTTCATGGGAAGTGGGAGTGGAAATAGAAAGAAAGAGAAAGAGAGAAAGAAAAACTAATGGAGAAGGATGGGGAAGAATGGAGAAGGATATAGAGGGAGCGAGAGAAAGATGAAGAGGAAGAAGAATCGAGAGAAAAGGAAGAGAAATATAACCTTTCCTTTAGCAACGATCCCTTCTTTCCTAAGGAACCTCAGGAAAAAAAATAAACAACAGCTAATCAAACAGCCAACTTCAACAACAAGAACAACAACAGCGACAGCAAGAACAACAACAACAACAATAGCAACAGCAAGAACAACAATAGCAATAGCAACAGCAAGAACAACAACAATAGCAACAGCAAGAACAACAAGAAAAACAATAGCAACAGCAAGAACAACAAGAACAACAATAGCAACAGCAAGAACAACAACAACAACAATAGCAACAGCAAGAACAACAAGAAAAACAATAGCAACAGCAAGAACAACAACAACAATAGCAACAGCAACAACAACAACAATAGCAACAGCAAGAACAACAACAATAACAACAGCAAGAACAACAACAACCATAACAACAGCAAGAACAACAACAACAATAGCAACAGCAAGAACAACAACAACAATAGCAACAGCAAGAACAATAACAACAACAATAACAACAGCAAGAACAACAAAAAAAACAATAGCAACAGCAAGAACAACAACAACAACAATAGTAACAGCAAGAACAACGACAACAAAAGCAACAGCAAGAGCAACAACAATCAACCGTGTGACCCAGAGACACCAACAATCCCACTTCAGAAAAGGCAGCCAAGGAAAATATTTAGAGAAGGTCCTCAGGTTGCCCCGCCTGAAAGGTGTCCCTCCGAAACGCCGCCTTTGACGGAGGAGGGAGGGAGGGAGGGAGGGAGGGAGGGAGGGAGGGAGGGAGGAGGGGAGGGAGGGAAGGAGGGAGACAGAGAGGGAAGGAGGAGGAGGAAAAAAAAGGAGAAAGAAGAAGAGAAGGATGTAAAAGAGGGACAGAGACAGAGAGGGAAGGGGGGAGACAGAGAGGGAAGGAGAAGGAGGAGAAAAAAAAAGGAGAAAGAAGAACAGAAGGATGTAGAAGAGGGACAGAGTTAAGAGAAAGGAAGGAGAGAGGTAGAGAGGAAGGAAGGAGAGGGAGAAGGAAAGCACACAAGGGCCCAGGGTCCATCCGCCGATCGGCAGTTTTACACAGAACATCCTGTGTGGGCTGATCCTCTTTCGCAAGGGCTGGCTTTCTCCGCCTCTGAGCACCAACAGAAGGAAGGGATGGGAGGGGGGCAGAAGGAAGGAGGGGAGGGGGGCAGAAGGAATGGATGGGAGGAGGGCAGAAGGAAGGAGTGGGGGAAGAGTGAGGGAAGGAAATGGAGGGAGGGCGAGGGAGAGAGAGAGAGAGTGAGGGAGAGGGAGAGGGAGAGGGAGAGGGAGAGGGAGAGGGAGAGGGAGAGGGAGAGAGAGAGGAAGGAAATGGAGGGAGGGCGAGGGAGAGAGAGGAGAGGGGTAACAGGAGCTGGAGAAGGAGAGGGATAATAGGAGAGAGAGAGAGAGTGGGAGAGGGAGGGGAGAAAGGAGGAGAGAAGGATAGATCGATAGAAAGCGAACATGAATTATAATCACATTGCTAGTATCAAATAAACCTTCCCATCCAAAAGCACATACGAAAATAACAAGAACAAAAAAATGAATCACTCAAACAACAAACAAACAAACAAACAAATAAAAACGCAAGACCACCGTCAGTTCAAACACAACAAAGAAAATTAACCCAATGAAGACCCTGGTTGTATTTGAGATCGAATATTCTGCGCAGGTTAATCCTTCCTTTCATAACTTCGATCCCTTTGTCTAGCGCTAAACATACACAGGAGTAGGGGAGTAGGGGTGGAGGGAGGGAGGGAGTGGGGGTGGAGAGAGGGAGAGAGGGGGAGGGAAAGGGGGAAGGAGGGAGGGAGTGGGGGTGGAGGAAGGGAGGGAGGGAGAGGGGGGAGGGAGAGGAAGAGGGAAAGGGAGAAAGAGGAAGAGGGAAAGGGAGAGAGGGAGGGAGGGAGGGAGTGGGGTGGAGGAAGGGAGGGAGGAAGAGGGAGGAAGAGGGAAAGGGAGAGAGGGAGGGGGAGGGGAAGGGAGAGGAAGGGTGGGGGAGGGAGAGGGAGGGAGGGAGAGAGAGGAAGAGGGAAAGGGGGAAGGAGGGAGGGAGTGGGGGTGGAGGGAGGGAGTGGGGGTGGAGGAAGGGAGGGAGGGAGAGAGGGGAAGGGAGAGGAAGGGAGGGAGAGGAAGAGGGAAAGGGAGAGAGGGAGGGGGGAAGGGAGAGAGGGAGTGAGGAAGAGGGAAAGGGAAAGAGGGAGGAAGAGAGAGAATGAGAGAAAGAGAAACCCCTTTAGGTACCCTATAGACTCGAAGCACAAGGGAAAATACAAAAAAAAAAAAGTTACAAACAAAAGACAACCATCCCCCCCCCCAAAAAAAAAATAATAATACATAAACACAATCTAACCATCCATATTTCTCACCCGACGAATGGGAATTCCACACTCCTCCCCTCCCCCCCAAACCATCCCCCTCCTCCTCCTCCTCTTCCTCCCTCTCCCCCTCCTCCTCTCCCTCTCCCCACCCCATCCCTCCCACCCCATCCCCACCCCCACCCCTCTCCCTCTCCCATGGAAATCAGCCGAGAAATCCAAGCACTCGAAATTCTTCAATGTCACTTAAGGATCACTTCTCACCTCATCTCTCGGCGTGGCAATGACTTCGAGAAATGGCACCGTGGGAATTCGAAGCTCTTTGCCCAATTTTTTTTATTTTTTTTTTTTTTCCTTTCTTTCTTTCGTTTTAAATGAATTTCGAATATCTAGACTGGTCTGATCCACGAAGCGAGACGTTATCAGTGTGTGTTGAGATTTTTTTTTTTTTTTTTTTTTTTTTTAAAGAAAGATGAAATATCACCGAAATACTTCATTGTTTTCAGAAATAATTTTGGGGTGAAATCTCGACGGCAGAGTTTTGACTCGGCAGACCGTTTTTTTTTATTTTATTATTTTAAATCAAATGTGGTGAATCGTGTGTAATTAATTTTGATGATTTATTTAAATAGGCAGTTAATTAACCAAAATCAGAATGGGACAAGTACATTCGATTAAATTCCATACCGAAAAAATACGAAAAAAAAAAACTAATTCAGAAAATATCAGAAATCCAAAATCCAAAAATAAATCAACATTAAAATCAAAATAGTGTCACTCAAAAAATACCTGAATACATACTACACCCGAAAAAGAAATTTAAAAAATCACATCCAAAAACAAAACAAAAAAAAAAGAAACGAAAAGAAAAGAAAAAAAAACAATCGCCCATCCACCCCTCCCCTCCCCCTCCCCCCTTAATTCAAAATAAAAAGTCTCCCAAAAGTAAAATTCACAAAGAACATAAGAAATCACCAAGAGCAATCACAGGAATGACTCCACTCTGGCGCCTTAACTCGCGGAAAATCACGGGCGAGGTGCTTGAGTGAGTGGGCGCCGAGGCGCCGAGCGCGAGGTTTTCGACACGAAGTCCCCCCGAGAGCGTGAGTGATTGAATGAGTGAGTGAGTGAGTGAGTGAGAGAATGTTGCCTTTGCTTTCTTCTCTTGATGAAATAAGTGAATGTTGGTGAGTGTGCGGATGTGAGTGAATGAGTGAGTGAGTGAGTGAATGAGTGAGTGAGTCAGTGAATGAGTGAGTGGGCGTGGGCGTCAAGGAGCCGTGAATGGAGGCGGGGTCTTTCCCCTTACGGGACATAAGGGCGTGAGGACGTTCCACTGTGACTGCTATTGCTAGCACTGCTATGACTACTCCTTTTATTACTATTAGTATTACTACTATTACTATTGCTACTATTACTACTATTACTATTGCTATTACTACTATTACTATCACTACCCTAATATTACTAATACTGTTACTGTTGATACTACTACTACTACTACTACTACTGCTTTTACTATTATTACTACTAACGCTACTACTAATAGGGACAGATATGATAATACAAATAACAATAACAAATACAATTAATATAACCAACAATAAATATGTAAACAAGTCTTATCAAAATACTATAAATAGACATGACAGTAGTAACCTAACCAATAAAAATTAAATACGAAATCCAATCAAGATACCCTAATAAACCCCCCTTCCCCCCCCTTGCCCCCCCCCCCCCCGATCTCCTACCAAGAGGATAGGTTAATCTGAGCGCAGCCAAACAACCCATTAACCGAGCCCGGCGCCGCTCAGTCAGAAAGGAGAGACTAATTAACGCTCATAAATCTGGAAAGCGAACTTATTGAACCTCGTTGAACCTGGCAGCCACGTGCGTGCTCCCTCGCCCACGCTGGGGGTTCTTCGGTAAAAAAAAAAAAAAAAAAAAAAAAAAAATACGAAGAAGAAGAAGAAGAAGTACAACCGTTATATACTGTCTTGAGTCTTTTATTCTCCCCAGTACTTTTGCAGCTTAAGTTATGGATGGGGGATTATAAGTAAGTTTGTAAGTATAGAACTGCATGGAGGTATTCCTAGAGGTTTATGTTGAGTTCCAAGTATTTCCAAGTAAATAACTAGGGAAGGGAAGGGAAGGGAAGGGAAGGGGAGGGAAGAGAAGGGGAGGGGAGGGGAGGGAAGAGAAGGGGAGGGGAGGGGAGGGGAGGGAAGGGAAGGGGAGGGAAGAGAAGGGAAGGGGAGGGGAGAGGAGGGAAGAGAAGGGAAGGGAAGGGAAGGGAAGGAAAGAGAAGGGAAGAGATGGGAAGGGAAGAAAAGGGAAGGGAAGGGAAGGGGAGGGAAGGGAAGTAAATGTTTATGAGTCGCATATCAGTGCCATCTCAACCTTCACTCCTAGCAAACAACGAAAGCCCTTTTCTCTCTCCCTTTCATTCCCTCCCTCCCTCTCTCTCCTTCTCTGTCTCATTTCCCCCTCTGCCTCCCTCTCCCTTATCTTACTACCTCCTTTACTCCCTTCCCCCACCTCCTTTCTCTACCCTCCCTCGCTCCATTATCCTGGCTTTCTTCACTCACTAACTACTCTCTCCGCTGTCCCTTCCCTCCCCTCCCTTCCTCTCTCCCTCCCCTCCCCTCCCCTCCCCATCCCTCCTCTCCTCCTCCCTCCCTCCCCACCCCTTCCCCTCATGCCTCCCCCCCCCCCTTTCCCTCCCGGCCTCATTACTCTCCCTCCTTGTATTGACCTGTGAGTGCACATGAGCTTCTCACTCCCTCGTCACTTGCCAATTTTTGCGTCCGACCTTCGTGCCACGCCGTCATTTGTGCATGCAATGGGCGCTCATTTCTGCCTCTTATTCAATACCACTTGCCTTCTTTTTATGCGCGGTTTTCTATTTTGAATTCTGTATCTTTTTCTCTCTCTTATTTCGTGCCTTTGTTTTTTACTCTGGTCTGTTTGTCTGTATGTGTCTCTCTCTGTCACTCTATGTCTGTCTGTCTGTCTGTCTGTCTGTCTGTCTATATATCCATGTCTGTCTGTCTGAATCTCTCTTTCTCTCTGCCACTCTGTCTATCTGTCCCTCTGTCTCTGTCTCTGCTTCTGCCCGTCTCCATCTCTGTATCTCTGTATCTCTGTATCCCTATCTTCCTCCCTCTCTCTACCCTCTCCCCACATTTCCCTTTCACTTTCCCTTTCCCTCTCTTTATCTCCACCTCCTGTCTACTTCTTCGGTCACCAACTTACAACCAACCCTACCCACAGCTACTTACCAAACATACAAAAACACGAAGCCTACACTCCCGTCATGAATAACTAAGCCTTGACCTTGGCCTTTGCTTGGGGTTCCGTTCGATAAAACTTTTTTTTCTTTTTTTGAGAAAGTTCGGGAATGTCAATCTCTCTTTCAATTGCAAATAGATTTATTTTTTTTTATTCAATAAATAGTTCAAGCTACTTGGCAATTCTAAATAGTTTAGCCTCCGAACGAATAGACATGCTGGCTAAAAATAGCAACATGATTATGATTATTATTGTCACACACGCACAGACATACACATACACAGACACACAGACACACACACACACACACACACACACACATACACATACACATACACATACACACACACACACACACACGATGTATCCGAGAGCATTTATTCGTCTCCTCCACCATCTGGGACATACATACTATTTTCATGACAGGTTGCGCGTGTTAGTGGGCCAGGTTGCAAGCGAGGCAGGTGTTCGGCCCAGTCTGCCTCAGTCTGCCTATGTGCCGGCGGGTATGGGATGGGCTTGGGGGGATGGGGTGAGGAAATGAAGGGGGAGGGAAGGGGAGATGAGGGGGAGAAGGGAGGAGAGGGGAGATGAGGGGGGAGAAGGGAGGGAAGGGGAGGAGAGAAGGGAGGGGGAGGGGAAAGAGAAGGGAGAAGGGACAAGGGGATAGAATGAGAGGCAAGCGAGGAAATGGGAAAGGGAGTAGGAGGAAACGGGGAGGGGCAATGGAAAGAGTAACATATGGGTAGGGAGGGGAGAGAAAGATAAAGGAAGGAGGAGGGGAGGGGAGGGGGAGGGAAGGGAGGAGGATAAGGGGGGAGGGAGGGAACACATCCTCCTACCTTCCCCTGGGATAATTCTGGGATAATTCCACTTAGCAAGTCCACGCCGAGTTACCCAAGGGATAATGCATCTCCCTGCCGTTCTGGAATAATTTCTTGCAACATCTAATGCATACAGTCGGTTGCATATTCGCTAAATGTTAAATGTATTACATCAACTCCCTTACTATTTGCAATTATAAATCTTATTTTTTTTCACTCATTCTATAACACCCGTGCCTTTTTTTTTTCTTATAAATCTCTTAATATATGTACCATTTAGATCCTCTTCTGAGCAACGGTACTTTCACCATCTGTACTGTGCCATCTGGATCATAATGGGCATCAAACTCACTCTAATAGCCACCCTGCCCTAATATCAACACCCTCCCCTAATATCCACAGGCTTTGCAACAATAACTACAAGAATCACTTACAATTACGATCAAGAAATACTTGGATTACGCAATACCGAGGAAATGACATCCTTCGCCCGTTACTTATACTTGAAAATGAAGGTGATAGCTTCGCTCCCTCTGATTGGCTAGCGCGGCTATGACGTCAAGAGTACCAATGCCAAGCTCCGCCCACCTCGCGCGGCGCCCGACACACCGCAGGTTAATCACGTGGCATCTTGCTGCCCAGTGTCCAAAATGCCGTTACCCTTTCAATTTTTTTCGGTAAAAGAGCAATCTATCGTATATTGTAACAACATATTTTCGTGTTTTAGATTTGTATCATGTCTTTGAATGATCATCTAACGACTTACAGCGGACAACAATGCCGATCTAACGGCAAAAAAATTCTGAATTTTCCCCGTTTTTAATCCAACCTGATTTCCAAGAACGTTTTCAACAGTGAACACAAGTAGGTCACTGATCACCCCTTTCATTAAAGAAAACAAAATAAATCTTACTCATTACGATACCGATTATGTACATGTTAATCTAAAAATCGCCCACCGATAGTGCTTTATTTAATCCGACTAACATTTATATAAACATTATTGTGTATACATAAATCTTCTTTTTCTTTTTTTAATGCGCAAACCTTTTTAAATTCAGACCATCTAATAAGCACTATTACATTGCTGTAGTCATGTACTTAATTAACTACACATCAAAATATTCAAGATAATTAAAGACTATCAAGACACCGTAGTCATAAAATGGCCATCCACTCCATATTCATTTTTATTATAATCATTACTTTCATAATTAACTTGTTGTGGCACATCAGTAATCGCATTTGTATTCTGACAACGACATTATATACATTATTCTTGCTATAAGTCTGAGCTCCGAAAATTTTCCCATTATGGATGAAGCTGCAAGGTTTTGAGATGACGCACACTCTGCTTGATCTGCCAGGCAAACAAGGCGAGCCTGCAAGCACCATGCAACCTCGCACTGAGGCTGCATTCTAAGAGCGAGCGAGAAAGGAACGAAGCGGAGGGAAGGGGGAGAGAATAAGGGAAGGAGGGAGGGAGGGAGAGAAACAGGGAGGGAAGGGAAGGGAAGGGAAGGGGTGGAGGGAAGGGGTGGAGGGAAGGGATGGAGGGAAGGAGAGGAGAGGAGGGGAGGGGAGAGAGGGGGGAAGGGAGGGAGAGAGGGAGGGAATTGAGGAGGGAAGATGGGTGAGGAGGAGTAGTGGTTGAGGGGGGTAGGTGGTTGATGGGTGGGGCAAGTGGAAGGGAAAGAAGTCGAAAGGATGAGGGAGAAAGGAGAGGCAGAGGGAGGGAGGGAGGGAAGGATAGATAGATAGAAATGGAGGAAAGTAAAAACGGGGAGTGATGGAGGGAGAGTAGAAAGGAGGGAAGGTGAGGGAGAATGACGAAGGCGGGAAGACCGGAAAGGCAAAAGAAAAAAAAGAAAAGGATTGAAGAAAGGGAACGGAGTAAGAGAGCATGAATGAAGGAAAGCCGGAGGAAGAAGCAGAGACAGAGACAGAGACAGAGACAGAGACAGAGACAGAGACAGAGACAGAGGAAAGCAAAGCACGGAAAGAAGGAAACATCAACAACCTACCCATAAAAAAAACATAACCAAAACAAAACCACAAGTAATAACAAACGAAACAAACTCATAATTAGACGAAGGAGAGAGAGGCGGGGAGATCGCGAAGGGGAGACTCATCCCAGTCCGCCAAAAGGGCGTAGCCACCGCTGCAGGGGTCACTCCTGTAGGGTCAAGACGCCATTAAATCACCCAACCTCCGCCTTAAGACCCCCCGTAGATAAGGCCGAGGCTCGCACGGTAAGGGTAGGGATATCTAACCCTTACGAACGTGCGGCGTGCGGGTGAGACTTCCCTCAAACCCACCCGTTCCTTTTATCGTCCGAACGCCCAGTGCGCGCGCGCGGTAGATTCACCTGCTCGGCGCACTTGCAAATCTCTGCACTTAGGGCCAGTTCCGATGCGGTGTTGAATCGCGGTCGGTGAAAAGTCCTCTGGTGTGAAATGCGGATCGAATGATTAAAATTGTATAAGGGAAATGGGGCGGCGACAAATGCGAGTGAGCTTGTGGTCTTAAGTATGCGTCAGGCTAATAATGATGATATTAATAACAATAATAAAAGTAAGTGTAACGACAATGATGAAAAAATATAATAATGATAATGATAATAATAATAATGATGATGATAATAATAACAATAATGACGATAATAATGATGATGATGATGTATTATATTAATAACAATAATAATAATAACAATAATGATAAAAATCACGAGTGACAAATCCAGAAATCTATAATCATATATGCATGAAAGTTTAACAGTCGAGCAAAACACCTCCAAACTTGCCGGTTTTCATCCAAACAAGGCCCACAGACTCATAACACCTTGACTTAAAAGGCTTCCCCACTAAAAAAACAAAACAAAAAACATAACCCAAAAAAAAAAAACATCTTTCTAAAACGCCATGCAAATCAACAGGCCACAGAGTTAGCGTGGCTGTTGCCCTGGGTATGGGCATCGGCAGAGAAAGTGTTCCGTCGCTCGCTGGCCCTTGTGTCAGTCGCTGGCCAGACACACACCGCTGCGCATACCAAACTCAGACTATAAGTATGGCCAGTCAGTCACACGTGCGGACACTATCGGCGCGTGAGCTTTACTTACAATCAGAACATTTATTCCTCTGCCTAACAATCAGAACATTTATTCCTCTGCCTAACAATCAGAACATTTATTCCTTTGCCTAACAATCAGAACATTTATTCCTCTGCCTAACAATCAGAACATTTATTCCTCTGCCTAACAATCAGAACATTTATTCCCTTGTTTAACAATCAGAACATTTATTCCTCTGCCTAACAAGCAGAACATTTATTCCTCTGCCTGACAATCAGAACATTTATTCCTCTGCCTAACAATCAGAACATTTATTCCCTTGTCTAACAATCAGAACATTTATTCCTCTACCTAACAAGCAGAACATTTATTCCCTTGTTTAACAATCAGAACACTTATTCCTCTGCCTAACAAGCAGAACATTTATTCCTCTGCCTAACAAGCAGAACATTTATTCCTTTGCCTAACAATCAGAACATTTATTCCTTTGCCTAACAATCAGAACATTTATTCCCTTGTCTAACAATCAGAACACTCATCTGCTTTACAAACAAAACAACCATCTTTGCATAACAGTCAGAACATTTATCCCTTTGTCAAACAATCAGAACACACATCTTTGCCTAACAAACAGAACATTTATCCCTTTGCTTAACAATCAGAACACTATTTGAGTATTTTCACCGTCAGGTATCTACTAGATAGGCCTACATTTCATACTTAGCAATTCGGTTTCGCAACAAATAAACTAAATAGGCACAGATGTCTGCTACACCCAGCTGCTAAAAATGCTATAAGCTAATCCACCCAACTATATATCTGCCTCCTTATCTACCTCCTATCCGCCCATTTATCTGCAGTACATATCTAAGCAATAAATTAAATTTCTAAAACTATAATCTACAACATCAAGTGCTTTCTTGTCCTCATTCTTTGACTTTCTATGCCCTTTAGGCCCAAATCTTACTTTTTCTTGAATACTGGCGTTTCTTGCCATTATATTTTTTGGTATTTTTGCTGTTTTTCTTTGCTCGTGCTAATATTTTCTTTCTCTCATTCATTCTGTTTTTGCTAACTCACCATCGTAGGTATTTTTGGCCATGTATATTCTAATGATTTTCTATCACTTCTAACTTTTATTGTCAGGTATCATGCTTGGAAGTGAAGGAACCGAGTTTTTTTTATATATAAATGAGGTTAAGAAAAAGAAAGTTCAAAGTGTCAGGTAAACCAACTTTCATCAAGCAGAAATCTGGCAAAATCGCAAATGGCAGTAAATTGATACTTACGAAATATTGATAACTACAACGACTATTGACGGCGATGACTTAGCCTTCAACCACTCACTAAGGACCTTTCAACCTCCCTTATCACTTACTCGACATGGGAGAAAGAGAGGTTACAGTAACAAGGAGAAGGATCATCTATCAACCCGAGATTTAGCTATCACCCTTTCCCTCCTCTCCCTCCTTTCTTGACACGGTCAGGTCTGTCTTAATTATCAGCGAGTTTCTTGGCCTTTACCCTCACCCTCGCCCTCGCCCTCGCCCTCGCCCTCTCCCTCTCCCTCTCCCTCTCCCTCTCCCTCTCGAGCGCCCGACCCCGCTATCAACACATCCTGGGCTTGAAAACGTAAACAAACTTTCTTCCTCTGCCGTAAAAAAGGACTGACTTGATCCTTCGACCCGGCGGAGTAAACAATAACCGTTTAATTAGTATAAAAAAAAACAGCAACTAGTTCTTCCTTCCTACGACAAATCGAATGACACAGGAAGGGAAAAAAGGGAGAATGCCTTTGTTGTAACGAGCAGTAATGCATCCTTTTTGTCGAGGATGAAAAACAAAAATCCCGGCCGTAATTGCGACACTCGCTCGCCCGCCTGCCTGAAGAAACTCTCACAGCTGATCACGTTCCCTGGAGAGACGTTGTCAGGGACGGCAACAATGAGAGATTGGCGGTGGTTATGAGAACGCCTTTTGACTGCGATTATACGCACGGAAAACAATAAAAACCAACATCCGTCGGGTGCGCATGGAGGGACCCTCGTGAGTGGCAACTGTCGGGTTTCCCTTTCCCAGAAGCTATTTTGTCCCGGGGCGAAATAAATCCAGGAAAAGGGGGTGGGTGGCTGGGTTTCTCTCCAACAAAAGATCTATTATCTTTTCGCTAAATGGACGTTTCCCGAGCACTCGTCATCAAGAATGACATAGGGCTTTCAAAGAAACCGTGCTTTCATCGCGTATTATCAAACCTGTTGGCAATATGAACGTTTAAAAAGACGGGAGAAAAAGAGAGACAGAGAGAGGGAATCGTACGTCAGACAGCGCGATCGAAGGCTGTCTGCTCCCTCTGACCATCGGCTGGGTGGCGGGCAACTGACACCGCCGTACAACAGTTTGTAAATGGGTGCAGCAGGAGGTCAGGTTGTCAGATAGATGTCACAGGAGGGATGTCGATCTATTGTCTCTCTATCTCCCGTAATCCTAGGAGCATGGCTACCTGGAGCTCTTTACTGTTCACGCTTCTAGGCTATTATTACCCGGAGGCCAACTTACTATTCTTTGACTGATAGCTATATTCTTCAGGTTAGCTTAAATAAGAAATACGTAGATTACTCTATCATGACTTACGCAATACTGCTGTAAAAAAATGAAGATCCAACGCTCATTCTTTCCAAAAGTTCAATGAAATCCCCGAAGAAGAACGGACCCCGACGCCAAAGGAGGCCGCACAAAGAGACCTGAGTTCGTGCAGGACCTCAACCCTTCCTTCTCTGCCTCCTCCTCTGCTTCCTCCTTACCCCTTACCCTCCCCCCCCCCTCTCCCACCTCTCTTTCGTCCCTCCCCCCTCTCCCACCTCTCTTTCGTCCCTCCCCCCTCTCCCACCTCTCTTTCGTCCCTTCCCCCTCTCCCACCTCTCTTTCGTCCCTCCCTCCCTCCCTCCTCCTCCTCTTGACCTCCTACTTCTCCCTCCCTCCCTCCCTCCTCCCTTTCTCCTTCGCGCCCTCTCTTCTCCCTTATGTTCCTTCGCTCCCAAGACATTCTCGGATTCTTACCTGGCCATAACCCTTTCCTTAGCCTACTTTAAGACGGCGTGATGCGCTCGCTTACTCTCGGAGGCGGCGAGGGAGAGGGAGAGGGAGAGGGAGAGTGGAGAGAATGAGAGAAAAGGGGGAAAAGAGAATAGGAAGGAAGATGAGCCATTAAGTTAATAAAAAGGGAGGGATAAACAGAAGACAGAGAGACAGGAAGAACGGAACGGGGGAGGGGGGAGGGGGAGGGGGATAAAAAAAATAGATATGATGCAGAGGAATTAATAAAAGAAGAAGAAGAAAAAAAGAAAAACATCAAATACCAAAACAGGGGAAAAAAGAAAGACAAACTGAATAAAAAAAATAAAAAAAGACAAATGAAGTTCTACCTTCAAATATGCAAATATTCAAAGATAATCTCCTTCCCACACTCCACACTCAAGATTAATCTTAGGTAATGAGTGACAGAACGTCGTTACCTTTGAGATTAGCCAACACCGCAATTAGCCCGCTTGCTGAAACACTATCAATTAACCAGCCATGGAAACTGCTTTCTCGCCTTTTTTCTGGAAATTTCTGGACAGAACTAATCTCTTGACAAGATCGTCCACGGACTAATAATCAGCTGATTCGTCTGTGGAATATTATTATTGTATCCATCATCATTTTTTTTTATTATTATTATCATTATTATTGTTACTTTTATTATCATTATCGGAAGTGTTGTTTTGTTGTAGTTACAGTTACTGTAATTTTGCATTATTTCCACTACTTTTATTATATCAATTATAATTGTTATCATTAACATTATAATCCACAACATTAGAACGCATGAATAAGTTAGCAGATTTTGCAAATACCATTGCAAAACATAAACATTCAATCAGTCAGGCTTAAACTATCAAATAAACATGCAATGACCACTAAATGCACTGATAAGGCATTCCGTAATCATAAATCACCGATATTGTAATTGAAACTCGTTATCTCTGAGTCTTACTATGAGCTCAACCGTTCGAACTTTGAAATCACGACACTGAAAAATAAACGATGGCCTAATAACTGTGATTAAAATAATCGCAATTATATATATGTATATGTATGTATGTATGTATGTGTATATATATATATGTATATATATATATGTATATATATACATTTTATATATATATATATATATGCTGATAAAACCCGATCAAAATAGACAAACACAAACATACACACACACACACACATATATATATATAATATATACATATATATACATATATATTGATATAGGCCTATATCAAAATCAGATTTTTTCGCCAGTCAGTTTGTCTAGGATAGGGGAAGGGAGAAAGGTAGGACAGGAGGAGAGTATGGGGTAAGAGAGGATAGGCGGGGGGGGGGGGGGGATATAGGGGGTGATACGAATTTGCAAGATGGGAAGGGTAGGGATAGGTGTAAGGGACAAGAGGGGGGAGGGGAATGAAAAGAGAGAAATGAGAAAGAAAAAGAGGAAGGGGGAAGGGGGGAAAGGAAGAAAAAAGAGGGGAGGGAGAAAGAGGGGGGGGGGGGATAGAAGGGGAATAGATAAAAATAAAATAAAAAGATGGGGAGGAGGATAAGAACGAAGGGGAAAGCCAAGAGATAGAATAGATGGAGAAAAAAATGAGAGGGAAAGACAAAAAGAAAGAAAGAATGAAGAGGAAGAGGAAGAAGAAGATGAAGAAAGAACAAACAACCACTAATGAGGTAATTGGCATTCCACGGAGTCGTTCCTCGCGGGGGGTTGGGGGGGGGAGGGTTGCAAGCACTTGCAGGAACTACTATCACCCGGCGGGAACAATTCATCTAACACCCCCCCCCCAGACCTCCCACCTCTTTTCTTCTTCCTTAACTTTTCCAACTTTCTACTGACTTCCACCTACCCCCCCCCCAATTCAATCCCCCATTCCTAAAAGAAGCTAAGTGAACTTTTTTTTTTTTTTTAATCGCAAAATACCCGTACACGGGACCGAAAACAAACATACATACCTATATAAATACACACACATACACACACACACACACACACACACACAAATACATACACACACACACACATACAAACACACACACACAAACACACAAACAAACCCACCCACAAACACACAAACAAACAACCACCTAAACAAAAACAAAACCAAAAAAAAACACCCGGAAACAACCAACCAAGCAACCACCTCAAACAAAAGCAAACAACCGGCCACGCCCAAGCACAATGCGTCTCTTCACGACATGCAAACAGAAGCCAAGATGGCGCCGGGAAGCAGACACGGCTAGAGCGGGCGGACGGGCGGCCGGAAGACCCTCAGGGCACGCGGAGCAGCTGCCCTTAACCTCAGGAGCGGGGGAGGGAGGGGGCGGGGAGAGATGGAAAGGGGGAGGGAAGGGGAGGAGGGGAGAGATGGAAGGGGGAAGGGAAGGGGGCACGGGAGATATGGAAGGGGGGAGGGAAGGGGAGGAGGGGAGAGATGGAAGGGGGGAGGGAAGGGGAGGAGGGGAAAGATGGAAGGGGGGAGGGAAGGGGAGGAGGGGAGAGATGGAAGGGGGGAGGGAAGGGGGCACGGGATATATGGAAGAGGGGAGGGAAAGGGGGAGGGGAGAGATGGAAGGGGTGGGGAATAAGGGGGTAAGAGGAAAGGGCAGGGAGTAGAGGGGAGAAGAGTTGGAATGGGGAGAGGTGAAGGGGGGAAGTGGAGAGGAGAGAGGGAAAGGGGAAAGGGAACGGTAAAGAGGGAGAGGAGAGGGGTGAGGAGCAGTATTGGGGATGGGGAAGGGGAAAGGAGATGGAGCAGAAGAGGGAGAGGAGGAGGAGACAGGTAAGAGGGGCGACAATGCAATCTAAAGTACCCTTCTACCATCGCCTCGCCTCAGGCATGCACGCACGCACTCCCACGCACCCACAATAAGCATGGAAGAGGAGGAGGAGGAGGAATAGGAGGAGAAGGAGGAGGAAGGAGAAATAGGGATAGGAAGAGAAGGAGGAGGAGAAGGAGAAAGAGAAAAAATAAAAAGAAGAGGAGACAGATTAGAAGAAGCAGGCAGAGGAGGCATGATGAGCAGGAGGAAAAGGAGAAAGAGGAGGAGGAGAATGAGAAGGCAGAAAGGGGCACTGAGGGGAGAGAAGGGCACGTGACGATGTGGTAATGGTATTGCTTGGGTTACCAAAGAGGTGCCCAAAACCGCACCCAAAATTCTTAAGGTTCAAGTGACCCTCCTTCCCTTCCATGCCCTGAGAGGTATTGATATCGAAGCCGCCCAAACCAAAGAGAAAAGACAAGGAAAAATCAAATAAAAAACGATAGAACGAAAAATAAATAAATCCGATACAAAGGACAAAAAAAAAATCATAAAAAAAGGTTTTGCAATAAAAAGAAAAAAAAAATACGGAAAAAAAGAAAAAACACACTAAAAATAAATCTAAAATAGGGTCTGACACAAAAAGTAAGGAAAACAAAAATAAAGAATAACGCACGAAAAACAAACACAAAACACTTTCCAAGTAAAACAAAACAAAACAAAACAAAAACATCTGACGAACCACTAACCTAAACGACGTAGCCTAAACAAGCATACTGACCATCAACTGACTGCAACAACAATGCAACAACAACAGCGCAACAACAACACGAGGAGAGGTCAGCGTCAGCCCGAGAGAGTCAGCATTTCGGCTTAAAAAAAAAAAAACATGAAAACATCTGTAGTGGAAGCCATACCTTAGAGGGAAGTAGCGTCTTAAGAAGAGCAATGACTGATGGACAGACGTCTATGTGCAAGTGTGTGAGTGAATGGGTGTGTGGGAGAGGGAGAGGGAGAGGGAGAGGGAGAGGGGGAGGGAGAGGGAGAGGGAGAGAGAGAGAGAGAGAGGAAGAAAGAGAGAGAGAGAGAGAGGGAGGAAGAAAGAAAGAAAGAAAGAGAGAGAGAGAGAGAGGAAGAAGAAAGAGAGAGAGAGAGAGAGAGAGAGAGAGAGAGAGAGAGAGAGAGAGAGAGAGAGAGAGAGAGAGAGAGAGAGAGAGAGAGAGAGAGGAAGAGAGAGAGAGAGAGAGGAAGAAAGAGAGAGAGAGAGAGAGAGAGAGAGAAAGAGAGAGAGAGAGAGAGGGAAAGAATCAAAGCAGGGCATATATCGTACCTTACCTTAATGAAGGCGAAGAAATCCGACAAAAAAGAAGAGAAAACAAACAAGAAAAAAAAAATAACTAGACCTTTCAGAAAAAAAACCGACATGCAGGGAGAAAAAGTGCCAACCTGAAGCGACCCCCAAGGTAATCCTTAGTCCCCCCCCACCGCCCTCCATCCCTCCCCCACATCCCCCCCCCCGCCTTGTTCAGCTCTTCCCACATGAAAAAATAAGTCGACAAGTAAACAAAATTATTTAAAAAACGGAAGTAAATTGAGAGAGAGAGAGAGAGAGAGAGAGAGAGAGAGAGAGAGAGAGAGAGAGAGAGAGAGAGAGAGAGAGAGAGAGAGAGAGAGAGAGAGAGAGAGAGAGAAACGGCCGAGTTGGAATGCTCTTGTACCCGCAAGCAACGCCGCAAATCTCTTGGTAATTCCTGGTCCTTCTGCTTTCCCTCCTTCGTGTGGGTATTCAAGAGTGCTTACTTGCTTGATTGATATGTTTACTTGTGCGTGCGCGCGTACGTGTGTCTGTTTCTAAACCATCTGTCTGTCTGTCTGTCCGCCTATTTTCCTCTCTCCCCTTCCCCTCTCTCTCTCTCTCTCCCTCTCCCTCTCCCTCTCCCTCTCCCTCTCCCTCTCCCTCTCCCTCTCCCTCTCCCTCTCCCTCTCTCCCTCTCTCTCTCTCTCTCTCTCTCTCTCTCTCTCTCTCTCTCTCTCCCTCTCCCTCTCCCTCTCCCTCTCCCTTTCCCTTTCCCTTTCCCTTTCCCTTTCCCTCTCCCTTTCCCTCTCCCTCTCCCTTTCCCTTTCCCTCCCCCTCTCCCTCCCTCTCCCTCCATCCTC
This sequence comes from Penaeus japonicus, assembly GCF_977035675.1. NCBI lineage: Eukaryota > Metazoa > Arthropoda > Malacostraca > Decapoda > Penaeidae > Penaeus > Penaeus japonicus. Next base: position 4,884,262 of record NW_028234427.1, on the reverse strand, counting down.
CTCCTTTCCCTCCCTCCCTCCTCCTCCTTTCCCTCCCTCCATCCTCCTCCTTTTCCTCCCTCCTTACTCCGGGCTCACCGCAAAATCAGCCCGGACCAACAACCACTTCGGGGGGGCGCTGTGGACGACCGGGAGGTTTTACAGGGGTCCTATTTTTCCTTTTATCTGGGGCGTCGATCACCGGAGGAGGTCGGTGGCAAAAAGGAGGAGGGGGGGTGTTAAGGGAGAGGGGGATGGATAGGCGGAGGTGGGAGGAGGAGGAGGAGGAGGAGGAGGGGGAGGGGGAGGAGGAGGAGGAGGTGGTGGAGGAGGAGGAGAAGAAGAATAAGAAGGAGGAGGAAAAAGAGGAGGGGCGAGGAAGGGACGAGGATGGAGGAGATGGAGGTGGTTTCGCTGACTTACCAAAGGGGATTAAGTTTAAAAACATCCCCTGTGGAATTAGAGGAGGAGGAGTAACGAGGGGAAAAGAGGAAGGAGGGTTCAGGAAGGGGAATAAGAAATAAATTGAGAGAAGGAAAAGGAAGACAAAAAGGGAAAAAAGTAGTAAATACGGGAGAGGGAAGGAGGACGGATGGGAGGGGAAAGAGGAGGGAAGGGAAGGGAAGAGAAGGGAAGGGGAGAGGGAGAGGAAGAGGGAAAGGGAGAGGGAGGGGGGCAAAGGGGAAAGACAAAAAGGCGAATTACAGTTTTAGAGAGGATTAATCACCACCGTTTCCCCTCCTTGTTTCACCCTCCTCCATTTTGAATTTATGTTGCAATAATAATGAAGAGGAATTCACGTGCACGAGGAACAAAATACACAAACACTCTTAGAAAGTTCTAGCAGCTTTCTCTCTTTGCTTGTTTCTTTCTTTCTTACACTTCTCCCCTCCCCACCCCCCAACTCCACCCCCTCTAAACGCTAACCCCCCTCCCCACTCATTCACACACACACACACACACACAAACACACACGAAATGAACAGCCCCAAAACCCCACCTTCCGCACATAAAACACACTCGTAATGCGCACCACAGACAATTCTTAAAAAAAAGGCTCACGCACATCCTTGACGGTAAACGTGTATGTGCATAACAGCAGCTCACAAAAGCTAATCACCTCCCCCCCCCCCCCGCTCCCTTCCACCTGAGGGTCCCCGGTGAACTACTGAGCCACAGGACGCCTTAAAAAATCATTCTCCTGGCGGTGAAAAGCAACAATTACTGCAGTCAAGAGGCGTCGTCGCTGATTTCACACACTCTGGCAAGCGGGAGAGAGAGGGGGGAGAGGGGGGGAGGGAGGGAGGGAGGGAGGGAGGGAGGGAGGGAGGGAGGGAGGGAAGGAGGGAGGGAGAGAGAGAGGGGAGAGAGAGAGAGAGAGAGAGAGAGAGAGAGAGAGAGAGAGAGAGAGAGAGAGAGAGAGAGAGAGAGAGAGAGAGAGAGAGAGAGAAAGAGAAAGAGAGAGAGATGGGGGTGACGAGCGAGAAAGAGAGAAAGAGCGTCTGTGAGTGTGTAGATGTGTAGAACAAGGATGGCTTCTGAGCGTGTGCCGGTGATCCTCACTGCCTCCGCTTCGAATTAATGGCGATCATTTCGCGCACGTCACGAAACTATAAATAAGTGAGAGCATACACGCACACGCACACGCACACACACAAACTCTTACATTTACCCTCACACTTGCAAAACAGAGGCGTACGCACAACCATACACACACACACACACACGCACATATACATATACAGGCACACATCCCACCCCCACCCCCTACCACCACCACCACACAAACAAACAAAAAAAACATCAACACAATTTCACATCCCTCTTAATTAAGCAGAAACATCTTATCAGTCTTATCAATTAGATGCCCTGAACCACCGCATCCATGCCTGCTGTTTACACTTTTAAGGGAGGGAGGGAGGGAGGGGGTTGAGGGAGAGGAAGGGGGAGGGGAGGGGGGGGATATCCGAACAGCTGATCAACCATCCCGAAATGTGTGCATATTTGACCGCCACATTTAATGATTCCCAGCTGTTTGGGTCCCTTGGAATGCGTTTATATTTCAAGGTTAACGGAATACACTACAAGAATAATGTATTTGCATGATACTGGTGTGCATATTTACGACAGCAAAAGCAATGCACTGAATCATTGGTTATTTACACTGGAATGCAATCCCAAAAATATGCATGTGCGCCAATCTCATCGGTAAAATGCCAAATTTACGATGAAACTTACGAGCGTTTTTTTTTTCTCTCTCGTTAATAATGTTTAAAATAATAATCTATATGATCTATATTCACGGTAGGAGACATGACAGGATAATGGCAATCGAGCGTCCAAAGGGGGGGGGGATAAGAGAGTGAGAGTGAGAAAACGAATGAGTGAGTGTGAGTGGGCGAGTGATGTTAGTGAGGGATTGGGGGAGAGCCTGAAAGGGGGAGAGAAAAGGGGAGAGAGGAAGGAAGGGAGGGAGGGAAGGAAGGAGGGAGGGAGGGAGGAAGGAAGGGAGAGGGAGAGAGAGAGAGAGTGACAGAGAGAATAAGACGGAAAAAAAAAATTATCACCCACCACCGGCTCATAGGCAACTCCACCAAAACAAAACAAAACAAACAAACGAACAAAAAAAAACTCCAGTTAACACACATGCATAAAGAAGTCAAATAGATCCCCAGCTCCCACACCAACCACGACCTCCCCTAGATAAACCACACCGAAAATCCACCAACCAAAAGGGACCCGCCCCCCCCCCCCCCCTCGCACTCCCTAACCTCAACAGCTGTGATTTAACCACTTCCCAGTTCTGTCCTCTGTTCTCAATTTAATTCTTATCGAGATTTTTACGGTTATCTTATCAGTTCAGGTATTCGTTCGATATCTGATTGTATTGCCCTGGGAGTATGTTGACGAGACAGCATATGTTGACACGGATCGGCACGCATGCGCACCTCTCCAGACGTTTGTTAGTTGCTGACAAATGCAGAGAAAGAAAGAGAAAGAGAGAGAGAGAGATGGAAGCAGATAGAAAAAGACAAATAAAAAGGAAGAAATAGGAAAAAATAAAGGTGAAAATAAATGAATAAAGAAAAAGACAGCAACGTGTACGTGTGTTTATAGCATGTTACCATTGCATTTCAAAAACATGCATGAAATGATCAACTCCCTGGCAAAAGAATATAGGAATATCGCCTCTACAAGATAATAACAAACTTCTTTAAATATTCAAAACCATCTCGAAACCTGCAACCACTACCCGTTGCAAATCGCATTTGATTCTCACCTATAAATCTGCAACCCAAGCGCATTCGTTGACAACCATGCAATGCAGTGCTTGCCCATCCCCTCCCCCCCCCTCCTACAGACCCTTGACACCTACCTCCCCCCCCTCCCCTTCCTCCTTCCTCTCCTTACCGCCATACTGACCAAGAGTGTTCGTTGTACACATGTTCTTGTCACGTTGAGAGCCCGTTCTGTCGTGAAAGTAAATGTACAGACAGCAAGGAAAGTGGATTCCCAGGTATTTTGCATGGGAAGAAGATTATTATGCAGAATAATGGGTAATATTAAGTAAAGGGGGGAAATACACACGAGCGAAGATAAAAATAAACACACACACACACGCACACACACACACAAGCACACACACAAACACACACACACACACACAAGCACACACACACACATACACCCCCCCACACACACATACACAAACCACACCCATGCAACATACATGCATACATATAAATAGACATATAGTTCAACAAATCAACATAACATCCGCCAGTCATGCGATTAACATTCATACAACAATCTAAATCTCGATCATGCACTCGCAAAGCACCATGATCATGCACACGAGATCCAATCTGCCATGCACAAGGAACACAATCATAAGTTTATATTCCCATATATACGAGCGAAAGTTATTCCAATAAACTCATGACTCGGCACCATGCAAATGGCATTACTATGCGCATGACAAGCTTTAGATAATTGTACAGTATAGTAACCGAGGTAAGGTTAGGGTACTGGGAGGGGGGGGGAGGGGGGGCGAGCGCATTGCAGACACGTGGAAATGAATAAATACGAAGGGATTTGGTAGTTAGGAGAATTGAAAAAATATAGATTGATATTCATGACATAATGATGGTGATGATGGTGATGATGATGATGATGATGATGATGGTGATATGAGGAAGACGGAAAAGAAAAAAGGATGATAACAATAACAATAATAATAATAATAATATGATTGATCTATGACAACTTCAGCACAATAATAATAATAATCATAATAATAATAATAACAATAATAATATGATCTATGACAACTTCAGCACAATAATAGTAATAATAATAATAATAATAATAATAATAACATGATTGATCTATGACAACTTCAGCACAATAATAATAATAATAACAATAATAATAACAATAATAATAATAATAATAACAAGAAGAACAATAAACGAAGGAGGTCAGAAATATGCATTAACTGATCCGTTCTTCTGTCACACTCGCCCCCACCCCCCCCCAAAAAAAAAAAAAAAAAAAAACAGCCTAAAAAGCCATAAATATAGGCCTATCCTGAACCCAAGATACACAGTTGTTTACACAGACCCTCTCCCCCCCAGCCCCACCCCCTAGTCTGACCTTCGGGCGTTACCCTCATCCGTGTGTCAGGCTGTCTGCCTGTCGCCATGTAAATTACCAATGGATTAAGTCTATAGGCTGGTTTAATAAGACAAGTAATTGTGTTTCTTTATGAGTGTTATTTGTTTGGTTTTGACAGGTGTTCGAGTGTGGTTATATTGAGTGCATGTCTGTGGATGTCTGTGGGTGTCTGTGAGTGGCATATTGTCTGTGAGTGCTTGCTGTTTTGTCGGTCTTAAAGTCTGTTTTTTTCTGAGACTATTCACTATCCACTATACTGTAATTGGCTGTTAGGGTGCTATGCTGTATTTTTTCGGGGAAAAAACAGGTTCGGTTAAAAGTACAAACTGTATAAACTATCCATATGCTCCAATGTGTATTTGTCTTTCGAAATTACAGTTTTTCTTTACCGAATTTCGGTAGTTCGATCCGGTTACAGTCCGTTCGAGGTCGTGGCTGCATTTATATATATATATATATATATATATATATATATATATATATATATATATATATATATATATATATATATATGTTACTTTCCACGTTTTTCTTTTTCTTTACATTATTTTAGCACATTCAGGTTCCTTCGGTATATCACTAATTATCTGCGAGAAATCTATGACTGCTTGACAACCCACTCACTCCCTCCCTCCTCCTCCCTTCACCCCCTCCCCCTCTTTCTTCCTTCATCCTGCCCCACTCCATCCCCTCCTTCTCCCTTGCCGACCCCCACCCCACCAACCCCACCCTACCCCCCCTTCTCAACGCCTGTGCTTGTCCTGGCCGTTAGATTTCCTTCCAGACTCGGCGGTTGGGGACTAATTCTGCTCTGATGTGCCTGTGGTCACCTCTTTCTGCCGCATCACTTCACACTTTGCTTCATTTGTCTCTGTCTTTCTCTTGTTCCTTCCTCTCCCTCTCCTTCTTTTAGCTCCCGTCCATTCTAGCTCCCTCTTTCTCCGACTTCTCCCTATTCCTTTACCTCTCCTTCTTCTCGCACTCCTCCTCCGTTTCCCTCTGCCACTCCCTTTCTTTCTTCTCCCTTCCTTCTCCCTCTTCCATGCCCACTCCCTTTCTTTCTTCTCCTTCCTTATCCCTCCTCCATGCCCACTTCTTTTCCTTCTCCCTCCCTTATCCCTCTTCCATACCCACTTCTCTTCCTTCTCCCTCCCTTATCCCTCTTCCATACCCACTTCTCTTCCTTCTCCCTCCCTTATCCCTCTTCCATGCCCACTTCTTTTCCTTCTCCCTCCCTTATCCCTCTTCCATGCCCACTTCTATTCCTTCCTCCCCCTTTTCCTTCTCCCTCATTCCCTCCCTCCCTCCCTCTCCTCTCTCAGCTGCCCCAGTCTCTCTAGTTCCTTCGTGATCTTCCCTCGCCTTCCCTCTCCTCTCCAGCTCCTCCTTGGACATTTCGATCACAATCCTTTCCGCTAATGACTGTAATCTCTTGGACGACGCCTTGATATGGGCGGCGGTGACTCCTGTCTCATTTTGCTTTATTGCACGACTTGTCTGCTCCTTGTATCGCGGTAGTTTCCGTGTAAATAAACGTGTATTCAATGATGTGTGTTTTTCATAAGCATCGTAAACATCGGCCGAACGCGTTGAATTGATTATAATAATAAAAACGGAATCGGTCGCGCGTGGATTTGCTCTAAAACCGACCAATTTTTTTTTTTTTTTTTTCAAAATTTCTCAGCTTGCTTGAATAATTCCTTGCGTTGTGGTCTCCTTGCTCCCTGAAACGAAGAACATCTGTCGTGCACGTTGCGTCCTGCACGGAGCCTTGACGTGATAGTTACTGTACAAACCTTGGTTACTTGTCCACCATTCATTTCGAAAAAGGAAAAATTCCCCTCTCGGTTTGGACAATAAAATACACTTTCAAATCATTTTTCTTCCACCCTTACTTTTTCTGCGCAACTCTCCTGAGAAAGCACACATTATAGAAACCTTTGAAACACTTCCGACACTAAGATAATATTAATAATAATCACCGTACGTGGACACTCACATAAACACACACCGAGGTATTCAATCGCACCGCTGCTCATCGGAACAGCTCACGAGGCGCACTGAACTAACCATCGCGACGCCCG
>NW_028234427.1:4852522-4857522 GCF_977035675.1 Penaeus japonicus | reverse complement strand
TTTTTTTTTTTTTTTCTTGGGGGGGGCGGGCTGGTTTTGTTTGGTTGTGAATGGTTAGTTGGTGGTACTGGTGTCATTGGTAATGTCATTAATGTCACTGGTTGATGATGACATTGGCGTTACAGGAGGGGGGAGGGGGTGTTATGCTTTCTGGTGAATCCTCTAAACTTGTGGGAGAATTAAACACCGAGCTAAAACTAAAGTAGGTTCTTTGGAGGTGTAAATACAGCAAAATAAAACAGGACATTGTGGGTCTGGTCTCTTCGTGGCCTGGCAGGCTGGCTCCTCTCTCCCTCTCTGAGGTTGTTGCCAGATGCACGAGGTATATACATAAAGTATCACACAAGAGAAATACTATTCTCATACGTAAAGAATACATGCTACATATCATACATAAAAGGGAACGTAAATATAGCAAACAATGTAAATAATAATACATGTGCTTTCCATGAAACATGCAGTAACTTTGGAAATAATATCACACAGGGGGGGGGGGGGGCACACTACCAATCGAGTTTGACATCCTACCATTCTTTACTGAACGGGATTAGACACCACTTCATCGAATCTTAACTTCAACAAACCCCTCCAGCCGAAATCCCTTCCAAACTACCACTTTAAGGGGTTTAGACTAATAGGACAAAGTCAAACCGTTCGTGCCCCTGGTCAGCATCAAGGGGAGGGAAAAGCTCGCACTCTGGCATGATTGGTTGGGACGCAAAGAATTCTAGCGAGTTAATTAGCATGACTCTCCAACGAATTAGTTTTCAAGAACTAATCAGTTAATCAGTTAAGAGTTACCAACGATTTCATTATCAAGAGTTACCAACGAGTTAGTTACCAAGAAGTAATTCATCAATCAACGCAAGTTCCCAACGAGTTATTCACCAAGAACTAATTCGTTAAAGCAAGCAAGAGTTCCGAACGAGTCGCCAACGTACCCCTGAGTCGCGAAATTCCCGGATCCAGGACGTCGAGCACTTTGAGGAGGTCGCGGCAGCAGGAGATCTTCCGAGTCAGCTGCGCCTCCGTCAGTTCCGGCAGGAGGTAGCCCTCCACTCGACCTATGACCTGGAGGAGGGTTGGGTTGCGTGAGTCACGATGGGTATTGGAGATATAGATATATGCTGTATAGCTTTTTTTTTTTTTTTTATGAAGGGATGATGGAAAGGATAGATACATATATTTCTATTTTTTTTTATAGGTAAGTATTATTTCTTGTTTCTCACGTAAACAAAGATAGTTCTTCGCAAAAATGATAAATATTGTATGTATCTTGTGTATATAAGGATAGGGTAAAAGATGGACACAAATATCTATATATAGGAGTAATAAATGATTTTTCCCCTCCCATTTCTCTTTATACAATATAAAATAACAATCGGTATAATATCCAACGCATTTCGATCACTACAACGGATCCCGACCATACAACGGATCCCGACCATACAACGAACCCCGACCATACAACGGATCCCGACCATACAACGAACCCCGACCATACAACGGATCCCGACCATACAACGAACCCCGACCATACAACGGATCCCGACCATACAACGAACCCCGACCATACAACGAACCCCGACCATACAACGGATCCCGACCATACAACGAACCCCGACCATACAACGAACCCCGACCATACAACGGATCCCGACCATACAACGAATCCAAACCACACACCTAATCCCAAACACACAACTAATCCCAACCATACAACGAATCCCGACCATACAACGGATCCCAACCATACAACGGATCCCGACCATACAACGAACCCCGACCATACAACGGATCCCGACCATACAACGGATCCCGACCATACAACGAACCCCGACCATACAACGGATCCCGACCATACAACGAACCCCGACCATACAACGGATCCCGACCATACAACGAATCCCGACCATACAACGAATCCCAACCATACAACGAATCCCGACCATACAACGGATCCCAACCATACAACGGATCCCGACCATTCAACGAACCCCGACCATACAACGGATCCCGACCATACAACGAATCCCGACCATACAACGAACCCCGACCATACAACTGATCCCGACCATACAACGAACCCCGACCATACAACGGATCCCGACCTTACAACGAACCCCGACCATACAACGGATCCCGACCATACAACGGATCCCGACCATACAACGAACCCCGACCATACAACGGATCCCGACCATACAACGAACCCCGACCATACAACGAACCCCGACCATACAACGGATCCCGACCATACAACGAACCCCGACCATACAACGGATCCCGACCATACAACGGATCCCAACCATACAACGGATCCCGACCATACAACGAACCCCGACCATACAACGGATCCCGACCATACAACGAACCCCGACCATACAACGAACCCCGACCATACAACGGATCCCGACCATACAACGAACCCCGACCATACAACGGATCCCGACCATACAACGAACCCCGACCATACAACGGATCCCGACCATACAACGAATCCCAACCATACAACGAATCCCGACCATACAACGAATCCCAACCATACAACGAATCCCGACCATACAACGGATCCCGACCATACAACGGATCCCGACCATACAACGGATCCCGACCATACAACGGATCCCGACCATACAACGAACCCCGACCATACAACGGATCCCGACCATACAACGAACCCCGACCATACAACGGATCCCGACCATACAACGAACCCCGACCATACAACGAACCCCGACCATACAACGGATCCCGACCATACAACGAACCCCGACCATACAACGAACCCCGACCATACAACGGATCCCGACCATACAACGAATCCAAACCACACACCTAATCCCAAACACACAACTAATCCCAACCATACAACGAATCCCAACCATACAACGAATCCCAACCATACAACGGATCCCAACCATACAACGGATCCCAACCATACAACGGATCCCAACCACACAACAAATCCCAACCATACAACGAATCCCAACCATACAACGAACCCTATCCATACAACGAACCCCAACCATACAACGGATCCCGACCATACAACGAATCCCGACCATACAACGAATCCCAACCATACAACGAATCCCGACCATACAACGGATCCCAACCATACAACGGACCCCGACCATACAACGGATCCCGACCATACAACGGATCCCGACCATACAACGAATCCCGACCATACAACGAACCCCGACCATACAACTGATCCCGACCATACAACGAACCCCGACCATACAACGGATCCCGACCATACAACGAACCCCGACCATACAACGGATCCCGACCATACAACGGATCCCGACCATACAACGAACCCCGACCATACAACGGATCCCGACCATACAACGAACCCCGACCATACAACGAACCCCGACCATACAACGGATCCCAACCATACAACGAATCCCAACCATACAACGGATCCCAACCATACAACGAATCCCAACCATACAACGAACCCCAACCATACAACGAACCCCAACCATACAACGAATCCCAACCATACAACGAATCCCAACCATACAACGAACCCCAACCATACAACGAATCCCAACCATACAACGAACCCCAACCATACAACGAACCCCAACCATACAACGAACCCCAACCATACAACGAACCCCAACCATACAACGAACCCCAACCATACAACGAACCCCAACCATACAACGAATCCCAACCATACAACGAACCCCAACCATACAACGAACCCCAACCATACAACGAATCCCAACCATACAACGAATCCCAACCATACAACGAACCCCAACCATACAACGAATCTCGACCATACAACGAATCCCAACCATACAACGGATCCCAACCATACAACGAATCCCGACCATACAACGAATCCCGACCATACAACGGATCCCAACCATACAACGAATCCCAACCATACAACGGATCCCAACCATACAACGAATCCCGACCATACAACGACATACAACGAATCCCGACCATACAAATACAACGATCCCGACCATACAACGAACCCACCATACAACGATCCCGACCATACAACGATCCCGACCATACAACGGATCCCGACCATACAACGAATCCGACCATACAACGAATCCCGACCATACAACGACAACGGATCCCGACCATACAACGGATCCCGACCATACAACGATCCCGACCATACAACGAATCCAACGCACCATACAACGAATCCGACCATACAACGGATCCCGACATACAACGAATCCCGACCATACAACGATCCCAACCATACAACGCCGACCATACAACGAATCCCGACCATACAACGAATCCCAACCATACAACGAATCCCGACCATACAACGGATCCCAACCATACAACGGATCCCGACCATACAACGGATCCCGACCATACAACGAATCCCGACCATACAACGAATCCCGACCATACAACGAATCCCAACCATACAACGAATCCCGACCATACAACGGATCCCGACCATACAACGAATCCCGACCATACAACGAATCCCAACCATACAACGAATCCCGACCATACAACGAATCCCAACCATACAACGGATCCCGACCATACAACGGATCCCGACCATACAACGAATCCCAACCATACAACGAATCCCGACCATACAACGAATCCCGACCATACAACGAATCCCGACCATACAACGGATCCCGACCATACAACGGATCCCGACCATACAACGAATCCCGACCATACAACGAATCCCGACCATACAACGAATCCCGACCATACAACGAATCCCGACCATACAACGGATCCCGACCATGCAACGGATCCCGACCATACAACGGATCCCGACCATACAACGAACCCCGACCATACAACGGATCCCGACCATACAACGAATCCCGACCATACAACGGATCCCGACCATACAACGAATCCCGACCATACAACGGATCCCGACCATACAACGGATCCCGACCATACAACGGATCCCGACCATACAACGGATCCCGACCACAACGCGAATCCAAACCACACAACGAATCCAA
>NW_028234427.1:4817522-4827522 GCF_977035675.1 Penaeus japonicus | reverse complement strand
TATATGACTGAAACATAACTTATTGGGTGTGAATGGATATTTATGCTATTAAGTTACTCATGCACTTCCTGTAACATGTCCTGAAGAATACATAATATTTATCAATCCTAAAAAATAAAAAAATATCCAATGAGGGGTGCAGAAAATGAAACATCAGAATTATCTTTCAACTATTTATTATTACATGAAAAATAGATAGCTACAGTGCTTCAAAACGTATGAAGAATTACATATCAATATATGTGGTAGCTGTGTTTAAGCAGCATGGTTACTCCTTCATCCTTACTATTTGACATCGAACATTCAAAGTCCAGATGAGTCACCAATATCAAAACACAGGTAGGTGTTCGGTAGTCGTTTTTATCTATTTTCTTTACCCGAGAAGCCAAGTAGGAAATACAGTAATGCCAATACCATAAAAAGGGGAAGGGGAAAAACTATGAAAGATTACCACTTGGAAAGCATTTCATTATGACTATTGCTATAGTATATGTACACACATGCAGACGCATTCACACCAGCATGCACATGCGCATGCAACCACACACACACACACTATCAGTCGAAAATACTCTCAGACACATAAATGCACATTCTTTCGAAGCTCTTTACCAGAATTCACACGGTTACGATGTGACTTGGCTGGTAGAGTTTGCAGGTCATGATTCACAAAGGAGTAGGTGAACAGCAGACTTGTTGGCTATTGAGGAGGAACCTCTATTTCCCTTACAACTGTGCAAGCTGTAATGCTGACATTGCATTTGTGACTGCAATTAATAGGTTAATGCGACTTTTTTCCAGGAATCATAGGCATAAGTCAACAAAAGGGATCACTGCAATCATTAGTATTACTGTGCAATGGGCGACATATTCATAAAGTAAACATCACAGAGAAGAGCACATGGTTAACAGTCAATTTCTATAGTAAACATATGGAGGTAGAACAGTTACTCGAGATTATTTCTCTCTGAAGGAACCTTGATACACAGCGAGACCGATGTAAAAATGTCTCGCTCGATACATCCGACTGATGCACATCATCATCTCGCATCAGTTAAAATGAGGAATAAAAATGAGGTCAATTCAAGAATTCTTTTCCCCGTTGGAAATAGCCAACTTTCACTCTAATCTTATTTTTCTTTAGTTCTCTATAAATGATGTACAGTGATCTGTCATGTTCTCTTAAGATATTTCATCAATGCTGACATACCATTTCACACATGCACATGCATATGAACACAGGGGAGTTCATATAGACACTCATGTTGTTTCAATAGTATGACACCATAATTATCACAATGTACCGGTATTCTAAATAGACAAACAGAAGTAACTGCAGTTCACAGGAAAATAAAACTTTGTGCTACAATTATGTATCTACTGCTATTATTAAGTATGTATTTGTGACCGTCACAACATAGTGAACATAAAAAAATAAAAGCCTTTATATGTTTTACTGTAGGAAGCATGTCAAGATAGCTCATATTATTGAGAGCAAATTCTGTAAAAAATGAAAACGGAGACAACTGCCCCATCGTGCATTGCTACTGTCCACTGCAACAAACTGCATTGTGCAACCATGATGAATGATGCAGTCATATGTGTTGTACTGCTGTCATGAAGGGATGTGACACACAATGGCCTAATGCACACAACCCAAGCTTCACCGGAAACATCGTTATATCAAAAGTTTCAACTGGCTTTTACTCAAAGGCTTGCGTTACATAAATCACGGATACAAAAACAAATGCATACCGAGTAGCAAGACTTGCAGGAATTAATCAAATGTTATTGTACATTGCTACAGCATTAGAGTCGAGAGTTTGGGAACAAAGTGCTTATGGAATCACTGTAAACAAATGCTGCAGGAATATCACAATATGTTTAAAAATTGCAGATTTGCTTTCCTTTCCTTTTTTGTTTTGTTTTTTGGCCATTCACAAAAAATATAGACAATAACGAAGTGAAAAGACCGAAGAAAGAAAGAAAGAAAGAAATAAAGAGGGACAAAAATAGTTAAATCAACAGCTATTTTCAGTCTGACTGAACATGGATGAAATATTCCAAGACTAAGCGAAGAAAACAAGAACCGAGAAAAAATATATAAAAGAAGAATAAAGCATCATGGGAATATGGTAAGCTGGATGCAAAATGATTAGTTCACATGCTCATTTCACTCAAGTGTTCTTCAAAAGATTGTATAACCAGTCAAAGAAGCAGACTTGAAGAAAACTACTGTGAAATCTCCCTCTGCTATGTAATGAAAATCTGTCCGTACAAATTTCAAGAGGTTTAACCACCATTGTTATGCACATCTATAGTCAGGGTCATAGGCTGGCGGTACCTGCCCGACTATATTTGTAAAATTTAGCATTACAATGAGCTATGTCAGGATTATAATCCTGTTACATTGTCTCCATAATATTTTACGTTTTGAAAAGGAATGTTTATATTAGCTTTCAAGCATATGTGTCTGCCACTATGATTCACATGCTGATTAAAATAGCCTTAGTTTACAATATGATAAAAATAATCTTCTGAATATTTCATATCCTTTTCGAATGTGATAAAAATATTCTACAGGAAAGGATAAATTACAAATAAATACATAAATGAAATTCTGTCATGCATATAACGTTAATTAATTCCATCTTCAACATTTGCTATACACAATTATTTTCTTACGTCGCAACAGAAGATCCTGTCACTGCCATTACCTCCTTTTAGACCTAATAATATGCTCAACAACCAAAAGACCAAAAGACCTCCTAAAACTGATCCATAAGATTATTGCCTTTTACATACTATCACTGAAATCTACTTCTACGATGCACCTTCCTTATGAAAACGGCTCCCTCCCACCCTACAAATTCTATCGACTTCAAAGCGGCTCTTTGAGAGAATCTGCCGAGAAACACGGTATCGTATTATGAGAGTAGTTCCAACATACTCAGGGCAACATATGAAGTACCTCATCATGTGGACGCTACCGCATGGCTAATTTTGCAAACATTACGAACAAACACACCGAACTTTATCCCATAACTTGTACCATATTAGGCTCCCAGGATGCTACTTATAACCTAAATGTCCTAAGGTTTAGATGTCACTGTCGTTTTGGCAAGGATCAAAGATGCCTCCACAACAAATTTCACAATCTGGTTTCTAACTTTCCAAAAGTGCAATGTCGTTGACAACGTTCACTCAGGAACTAGAAACTTGGAATAATGAGTCAGTAGAATAAATAGGACCTATATACATAAGTATCACAAAATAGATGTGTTCTATAACCATACTTTTCACAGAAAAAATATCAGATCCAAAATCTAATATATGCCAAGATGGACACTTGTCATGATGCTAAATGCATTTCAAAATGTTTAGTAAATATCAAAATGGCGTTAAAGAAATCAGGGAGAAAGAAGGCCCTAAAAACAACATAGTATATAAGAGAGGATAAAGAAAAGGAAAACAGTAGGATGGAAGAGAAAAATAGAGCATGTGGAAGAAAAAGAGGGGAAAGGAGATGTGTGAGAAAAAAGGAAAGAAGAGGGAGAGGAAGAGATAGCAGAGAGGAAAGAAAGGAGAAGAAAACATGATGACACCAATTTAACTAATGACAAAAGGTGAGGACTGTTAGAAAACAAAAGGTATACAAAGGAAAGAAAACAAACAAACAAAACAAGAAATCAGAACAATTTTTCAAAATAACAGAATGTAATACAAATCGATCAAATCGCAAGTGACATGAATCTACAAATAGGAAAATGGGGACACAAAGAAACATGGGGATGGGGGAGGGAAGGGGCTAGGTACAGAGGACAGTTCAACAGAATACCTTCACTGATTACTCTCTAAGATGGAAGCAGTATATAAGGGCCACATTGAGATATGGAGGGTGTTTCTTAGTTGTTCTTTATTAATACTATTATTATCATTATCTTATACTTCAACATTTCAGCATTAGTAGATGAATATATATATATATATATATAATATATAGCTACCATTATACCTGACAACTATCTACCCACCACTTAACTCCTAATCCACATTTTTTGGAATGTGATAATATTTGCAGTTGGACACTTGGCAAAATATTCACATAGAAAAGGTGTTACAACAGAGTTCTCCTTAGTAGAGATATATAAAGCTATCACTCATGGCACTCACTCACCATGGGTTACAAGCAGAGTCTGGCTGTCTTACATAAATCAAACTGCGTGAAATACACAGCAAGAAAGTGCTTTGGAGACTTCTCTTCGCTTCTCTTTGACAAAATATAGAGCTGTATGTGTATGTACATATATTTTTTAACAGTTAGAGAACACTTTGAAATTTTTGTTTGAGGATGATAATATTGATTGTAATAATAGTAATAGTAATAGTAATAGTAATAGTAATAATAGTAATAATAATAATAATAATAATAGTTTTGACAGTTCTGTAAGTGCCAATACTTCAATGCTTATAAATGCCTTTAAAAGTCTCTCTATTACAACATCATTAAAAGATGACAGCTTTTCTGTAAATAGAATGCCTCTGCCTAACAAATGTTTACATTTTCACTGCACTGCAGCAATTAAAAAGGAAGGCAGAGAGAGAGAGAGATTGAGAGATTAAATAACTGAAGTAGGTTCCTTCCCACCACATCTACTTTCTACAACGGAGTTTACTAGCTATATTCCAGACCCTGATATATGTCTAATCAATACATATTTTTCCCCTTAGAACTTATCTGTACTAACAGTTTTCTGATTGACAGAATCAACTGTTTTAAAACTTGATGATCAATGACATTTTTATAATTAATATTTATCTTTATCTTCTCTAAGTACATTCTGCCTGAAGCAGATCCCCTGAAACAGATCCTACAGGCTGTCACTGAGAGAGAGAGAGAGAGAGAAAGAGGGGAGGGGGAGAGTGAGAAAGAACAAGAGAGCTGCAGTAGTGTTGTTGATGACTGGGGACTGGTCTACAAAAACCAAGGTTGTGTCCTTGCCTTTGGTGATGCACTTGAACATGAGAGGATTGTTCTTTTCTCTTTTTGTGTTCATAAAAGCTGGTGAACAATTAATCGTCTTCACTTTCGGCCTCTTCGTTTTCGTCGTCTTCGTCTTCGTCGTCATCTTCCTCCTCTTCTTCCTCCTCCTCCTCCTCTACTTCCTGTTCCTTGTCACTCTCTTCCTCATTTTCTTCTGCTTCCTGGTCTTCATTGTCATCATCATCGTCTCCCTCTTCCCCTTCCTCTACATCCATCTCCTCATCCCCAGCATCATTGTCGTCCTCTTCGTCCCTGGCCTCGTTCTCATCATTTTCCTCCTCTTCCTCTTCTGCATCCTCATTTTCCTCCTCCTCTTCTTCTCCACCTTCGTTTTCCTCATCTTCTTCCTCCTCCTCTTCCTCTTCATCATTCTCCTTTCCATCTTCCTTCTCCTCAGCATTCTGTAAAGTCAAAAACGTGTTAGCATTCAATACGCTACATAAACAAATGCAAAAATTTAAAGAATAAAGAAAAAGGAGGAGAAATAGAGGAAGAAAATTATGTCACTCTAAATAACTATACTAAGCAATTTTTAATTACATTATGATTTTCTGCTTATCTATCTATTTCTTTAACCCATTCCCCATAGTCTTGGGCACTAGTATCTGATCCTCATGGTAACAGTAAGAGATGTCCGAGACCTACTAAAAACTAAATGTCGTCTATAGAAAGAGTTAAATTTGTATAATGCCAAAATACGTTACACCAATATGGTACTCATCTTGTCACAGCCACAACAAGAGAAGAATTACTGTGGCTGTTTTCATTTCATCTTTGTATGCAGATTGCCTTGTTTGAATATCTGCTTATCTTGTGAAGTCTATACTAAAGTACTAAAGACTATTTTCTAATCAGGGTATGGAAATTTGAAGACAACCATTTAGGTCCTCCTCAGGATGGCTACTGAACTGGTAATATTCCTAGCTTGGTAAACTGAGAATTATACTAAATATATATTTCCAAGTTATATACTTAAAGCTAAGCATACCCTCTTTTCAATTTGTACCTGGTAACTGTTAACGGTTCTTCAGTTTACCATGATAATGTTACTCTATATAATTGTACTGTAAATCATAATTAATTACAATGTGACTTCCTGTTTACTTATCTATTTCTTTAACCCATTCCCCATAAATCTGGACTCTGGAATCAGATCAATATTACTGATGAATGTAGCACGATTATAAAGTGATTGATGTACGATTATAAAGTGATTGATGTCTAACACCTCTTCACAAATAAATATCCTTGATTTCAAGCACTTTCAAATCAAAATAAGTATTATAAAAGCATATGACCAAAAAGGATTCATAAATGCAATAGCTACACACTAGTAACAGTTATAAATCAATATGTATACCTTCTCATCCTATGTAAAACAGATCTATAGCAAATTTTGCACGTGGTGCTCACATTCCACTCCCTAAAATCTATTCTCGACACTGACATTATCACTACACTAGTTATTTGTGATTAACCCATTGGCAGCGGATGGCGTTATTTGCTGCAAAGGCAGAGTCGGTCATAGACGCAGATGGCACCATGCCAGACAATGTAAACCAGCCATCCTACTACACAAATATTTATTAAAAACCACAACCAATGGATTAAACCACCATTCCATTATAATTTCTGAAAAATATGTACGTTCTACCATTAGGTTCATAAGGAAGTAAATGTGACAGATATAACCAGATATAAAACAGCAATAAACATTTCACAATTACGCAGATTACAGGGTTAGATACTATTCATGGAATCATATTTTGTGTGGAGCCCAGAAAGTTTGATAATAAGCAATGCTTGAAGAGAAAAGAAACACAGACAAACATACAAAAAAAAAATCACTCACACATGCACATACATCATTTCCTTTATTGTCACATTGTCTGATGCTGCATATTTACTCTACTTGAATATTTACAGTTAGAAAGATGCTGCATAGCACTCAAATTAAACAGGCTATATGTGTCATTACCAATATTTATTACTATTATAACTCTCTTGGAGAGTCGGGACACTCAGTGAGATACCAAAAAGAAATGATGAAAGCAACACAACCCGAAATCTCCTTGTTAGTGATGCCAAACCTGTACTTCAACTTGTGCTCAACTAATTCATGCCCATTCAACCTTTGCAATCTAAAGTCAAGCAAGCATACAGTTAACCAACTGGCCACAATTTGCAACATATGGCCAAAGATAAAGACGACCAATGGCTGACATGATTAGCCTACCTTATCCCTTTTCATGGGGGATTTGGATGGACTTCTACCACCATTCCTCAAGCACCTAGGGCATTGATATGAAGCCGAGTTCTTGAGGGAAGCACTTAGGCCATGGCTACGGGCACATTGGTGATGGAAAGCAGCATCACAGGTCATGCAAGGCAGCAGCTGCGCATGACTGTCTTTCTTATTGGGTCCTAACCCACAGTACATACATGAATTGCTCATCTCATACTGCAAACCACACACAAAAAAGGAAAACCTCAGCATCTATTTCTCTCCTTAAGAGCACAATGTTAGGTAAAGAACACCTTGCATGAACTTAAGCAGAAAAAGAAAGAAAGAAGGTTAAATAATAAAAAAATTTAATAAATAATAGCAGAAGTACTCATAGTATAAATAAAAAGCAACAAGCTGGAATTAAATAAGATTCTGGCCAACCCTGTAATAAATATTCCATGTTTTCTGTCTTAAATCAAATTAAGACAAATTCTAGAGTATGCATAGAACTGTAGATAATATACTTACATCATCCTCTTCCTCCTCCTCCTCCTCTTCTTCTTCCTCTTCCTCAGCCTCCTCTTCCTCTTCATCTTCCTCCTCCTCATCACTAACAATTCTATAATTCTTCTTTCCGGTGGCTCTTCGTGAGCTCCTCCTGCTGTAAAGATATCGTAGTTGTATGTCTTTGCCAATGAAAGGTACTAAATAATATAATTGTGTTTGTGGCAGGCCATGCTGGTATTTTGTTTGGAAACTAAATCAGAAGGCAAAATTGCAAATTGCTTGACAAATCAAATCTTGTGAATAGGAATACTAAAACAGCAATATCAATCATAATAAAAATTTGGCACTAATCATTGGCAGTTCAGTTGTTATTTTCTGCCATACATCCCTGATCTCAAAGACAGCATTTTCAATCCAATCAGTAAACACCAGAGACTAAATTTCAGCAAAAACTATATCATCACCATGACAACTCACCTGCCCCTTGATCTTGATGGACGCTCCTCATAATCGTCATCATCATCGTCTTCATCCTCCTCGTCGGAATCTACATACCGTGATCTGGCCGAACGCCTCAGGGATTGTCTGCTGCCACCACTCGCTGCGCTGGAACTCCCGCTTCGCTTCTTTGATTTTTCTCCACTTCTAGATCGACTCTTGCTTTCCTTGGTCTTGGGTGAGGAGTAGTAGTAATAGTATTAGTATAAGTATTATTATTAGTAGTAATAGTAGTATTATGTATATGTGTATATATATAAATATATGTAAAAGTCAGTCAAAATTCCTTCAACTATAATGAGTAAAACATGAAATTTCCTTTTAACCCATTTGCGCCGGGTGACTAATATCACATCCTGGGAATATTTCACTCCTGCCAGATTTCCCTCTAAACACATTTTACATCATCATATATGTATATATATTTTGGAGTTACATCTGTATACATATTTTTCTTAACTTGTGAAAATAGTGTTAGCCTCTAGAACAAGAGGATGCATATACTGCGTCCTAGCAGCATTCCTGACATATCCAAGGATGTGCATACTGTGTCATGGCAGAGTTTAGTTAGAATCAATTAATTCCCCCTGGATACTGTACGAGATCTTTCAGAATATAGGTCGTATATGATATGATGGCTTACTTGACTTTCATTATTATTCCATTAGGAGTGTGATTTGCTTATACCGGGGGAGGTACCGATGTGCCCTGCTAGCAATAATTTTATAATTTCTTTAACCCATTCACGCCGGGGCCGTTCCGGCTTTGCACGGTTGCAAAACCAGGGTTCTCGAATGCATAAGCCTAACGCCTCGAGATTCTCGGATGCACAAGCCGCAAGCCTAGGCTGCCCGCTCGCTCAACCCGAGCGCCGGGCTTGTGCTCCTCCCGGGCGTCTGACGCAAAAACCACAAAATGTGTCATCACCTCAACGGGCTCCAATGGGTTAAAGAACATTATGTAAAAATATAACACTTATTATGATTAGTTTACCATAAAGTGAACTAATTCAACTCTTTTCTTATGTCCTCTGAGCGAGGTCTCTCACCAAGGTCACTCTTCCCACCCTCCTCGCAACCCTTGGAAATAACGTGTCACATGCAGAGGTTAATTCTGCATATTTTGATATATGGTATATGATGATTATGTTGAAGATATGGCTTAAAACTTGTCATATTCAATAGCGACATTTAAAATCTGGCCCACATCGATAGCCCAGATTCTGCTTGGGCGCGTTTTATACTGCCCAGGGTGAAGAAGTCTTATCATCCCATTGAATTGAAGGTGCACTGTGCTAGGAGATCTTGCTGGCAGCAGAGGCATTAGGCTAATATAAGCCCCAGCACGAATGGGTTAGGCATTGTCTATTTGAGAAAAATCTGGTAATTAAGTATCACTAGTGGAAAATGAGGAGGGGAGGGAGGGAGGGGGGGAGGGGGTGGATTGAGCAGGAAGAGAAGGCGAATCAAGATAAGGAGTAGGAAAAGTAAAAAGAGAAGGAAAGCAAATGATAAAAGGAATAAAGGAGAGTTAACCCATTCACAACGGGGCTATTTCGGCTCTAAATGGTCAGAATGCCGGGGTATTTGATCGCATAAGCCTAACGCCTCGGGATTCTCCGGTGCACTAGCGAGCGCTGTACTCCTGATCACCCAGTGCACCAGCCGTGACTAAATATCTCGTCGCTGGCGTCTGACCCAAAATCCACTGAACGTCATAGCATG
>NW_028234427.1:4800022-4815022 GCF_977035675.1 Penaeus japonicus | reverse complement strand
TATCTACCTATCTATCTATCTATCTATCTACCTATCTATCTATCTATCTACCTATCTATCTATCTACCTATCTATCTATCTATCTACCTATCTATCTATCTATCTATCTATCTATCTATCTACCTATCTATCTATCTATCTACCTATCTATCTATCTATCTATCTATCTATCTATCTACCTATCTATCTATCTATCTACCTATCTATCTATCTACCTATCTATCTATCTACCTATCTATCTATCTATCTATCTACCTATCTATCTATCTACCTATCTATCTATCTACCTATCTATCTATCTATCTACCTATCTATCTATCTATCTATCTATCTATCTACCTATCTATCTATCTATCTACCTATCTATCTATCTATCTATCTATCTATCTATCTACCTATCTATCTATCTGTGTGGTTCAACAAGCGCACATACTTATAAAGATAAATACGTACATAGAACGACAAAGAAAAACTTCATTCTGCTGGTAACTTACTAGTTAGGGTAACTAAACCATCAAATTTCATTACAATTTAATTGTAACCTTTTGCATATCCTGTTGACAAATGGACAAGCCAATAAAAATAAGCTCCTCTAGCAGAGTTCAAAAAACAAATTCTGCCTATCTAACAGGCTACACAAAATACTCCAGTTTCACATCACTCACATGTGTAAACTCATGCCTAGCTCAATATCTTACCTGGCTCGAGTCTGGAGGGGCGGGTCGTGGCACTCCGAATGATAAGCGGCGGGACACTTGCTGCAAAAGATGAGGCCCAAACCACGCTCGCACACTCGACAAATCTTCTCCTGCTTAATTTCACCACGGACTTCAGGTTCTTCGTCTACTTGTCCAGACTGGAAGGGTTTACGTGGTTATCAATTCATCTTACCAGTTTGGCACTAATATGAATATATTTAGGTGCTTGTGTGTGTGTGTGTGTGTGTGTAAGTACATGATCAAGTGCATACGCACATGCATGCACACAGCACACACGCACACACATGAAATTAAATGAGAGGTTTCTGCTAGGAGAATAAGACAATTAAATTACATAAAGGAAAATATTTGAAAACATGAAATAAAAATGGATACAAACCCAAATTCTTTTCCTGAAAATTCTAAGTGACATACAATGACTTGAATTAAACAATCTGAACAAAACATTCTTACAAGACACACGGTACATGATTTATCCTTGCCTATGGAAACTTTAAGTAGTAAAAAAGATGAATAACTATTGCACCCTCCCCCTCTTCTAGCAGAAACCTAAGCAATATTGATATTGGCATTCCCTTTTCTTGCTCTATTGCAAATACTGAATTTCTCATCAAGCATGACTACAAACATGTATTCCACTTACTTTACTCCTCTCCCTGTTTACTCTGTTATTCTTTTTCGGCTGGCAAGCTGGACACAGCCATGGATCCGGCGGCGTCTCGCGCAATTGTGGGCGCATACAGTTCCAGTGGTAGCTACCTTCACACTGCTCACAGATGGCGAGTGGTATACTTGTGTCCTGGTGCCTACACACTTTGCATTTCTGAAATGTAAATCATAATTCATTAGGACCTTCTTTGTCTTGAAATTCTCAAGTAAAAATACATAAGAGTATGAACATGATCGAACAAGATCATGTACCAACTCCCTAACCCTTTTCAAATAAGGAGAGCACACACACACACACACACACAAACACACGGACATACACACACATATCAAATATTCCAAATATTCATATTTCATTATATAACTCAACAAACAAGTTCACCCTCATCAACTCACCTTTGTGGCTATAGATTTCTCCCACTTAATACATGAATCAAACATGCTGACAAGCAAATGTAACCGGGAAAAGGTTTGGCTGTTCATTACTGCATCTCTCCACTGTTGAACTGCAGGATTCTCTAACTCCTCATACTCTGTTGAGGGAAAAGTTCATAAGCATTTTTGACAAATCACATCAGACTACTAAAATGATAATAAACAATTCATGAAACAGAACACTTCATAATCATAATAATAAAATTCTACTCTATCTCTCACTCTCTTTTCCAAGAAACCAAAAAAACTGTTAACCCAGAAAAGCACCATACCTGTAGGTAACTCAGGATTTTCTGAAGGCATGGGTTTCTTAATTGGGGCCATGATTCCCTTCAGATACTTGAACTGTATGTGCCGCTGGACCTCTATTAAACTGTCGGACAATTCCTGTAACGTTGTTGCCTGTCAAAAGAAAAGGGATGAAAATTCTGATTATACCCAGATTACAAACACTTGAAAATACCTGAATTAAAGAGAGAATGACCAGCCTTATTAAAATAATCTAGTATAATAGGATGTAAAATCCTTAATGCAATGTACATTAGGAGAAGAAGTAAGTGACATACTGAAAAGTAATTTTCTTCATTTCACTCACTTCTTGGGCCTTTTTCTCCCACTCGTCAAAATCGGGCACAGTGCCTAGCCAGCCGTCCGTCAACTCCCGCTCAATCTGAATGATGTCCTCCCTCAGGCTCTCCATCAGCTGTTTGGCACCATCCTCGAGGTCTTCTAGGGACTCTTTTCTGTAAAGAATGCAGAACAAAACCCACGTTTGAAAGACATCAATATTCTATATCTATATCTTGACCCATTCATGCCGGGGCTTATATTTGTGTAATAGTGCTCCCCCCCAGCTAGGTTACAAGCGCGTGCAGTGACTAAGCATGATATCTAGCTCACTACTAGGATGTGCTTCTAAGAGGTGATTATAGGAAGATTTTGCATTTGCTTACATCACTTTCACAAGTAAATAAAAATGTGGCTATACAAATGGAACCCCTATAATTATATGCAAATGTAACAATGTAAAAGATATGCTTTGAGGGAGAAATCATGATGTGATAGGACATCAACCAGCAGGGACAAATTATTTGTATGATGTGATATCACGTCACCTAACCTGAATGGGTTATGGGGTAATGGTTCTGGTAAAAAAAGAAATGAAATAAGTTCTTTTAAGGTTACTATGGCAACTATTTCTAATAGCTGCAATTTACTTTGGAGAACCATAAATCTAATATGTTTATAGCATTGTTAATTGATGGTTACTTATATGTAACCAGATAACACCAGGGCAGTTTTGGTTCTGCCCGGTCTTAACCCAATTCAACGGGTGACACACCCATGTGACACGGCAAATAGTGCGCAATGACAGTGTCACACCAGTGTAACGTCCCTAAAGATCGTCTATGATGGGTATCACACGTCACATTTCTGAAAATGTACTAGTTGGTGGTGAGTGTTCTAAGGCAAGAAATAATTAAAATAAGGTGATTTTATGATTTTAAACATAATTATTTATTGACACTACATGTTTACACACGAACTGCATTTCCGCCTTTGCTGGTGCCACCATTGCAACAGTGGGTGGGAAATAAAGTAAACAAGTAAAAGCAGAGATTTTACCTGAAATTACATGAGTTTCCCATCACCGTATGTAACGTCACGTGAATCGTGTCATCATTTTTGTAAAGTTAAGTGTGACCAATGTCACAGCATGTGACGTCATGATGCTCTGTCACGTGAATCCCGTATCATCATTTCCGTGTTGTCACATGTGACCAACGTCACAGCATTTGACTTCATGAGGACATTTTGTCACATTAGTCACGTGAATCCCACGTCACCATTTACGTAAAATCAAGTGTGACCAATGTCACAGGATATAACGCCATTCCATTGACCTAATTTGCCTACTTCTTCCTTGTTGTTCGATATGACGTTGCTATTGGTCACCTGGCGGGTAATTGGGGAAAACCTTGGGTATAAAAGGAGGTCAATGACCCCCATAAATTACTCGACATGGCTCCAAAGAGACAGTGCCAAACGCTCATCCTCCACTCCTTCTGTTCGGATGATGATGAGCTCTAGCCATCATCCAGGTCATGCTGCAAACCTGCCTCCTCTGCCTCGCGAAGACTGATGTCCCCCAACTACTTCTCTGTAGGGGAGTGTAGCGGGGACGAATACGTTCCTTGCAGGGCAGAGGAGGACAGTGATAATGGTCCAACTTGGAGGACGAACTGGACTATGTCAGCCAGGCGGACACAACCCTCGACAGTGACGAGCCATTGTCTACCTTCGCCACCAAAGTGTGGCAGAGGAACGAACCTGGGACTCCTAATTTTGTTTGGCGAAAGAAGGATAACGTCCCGAAAAGGTTTGGGTTTGCTGGTTCTCCTGGGATCAAGGCTGACCTGGATGCAACCAGCATCCCCCTAGAGATCTTCCAGTGGTATTTCACGGACGATCTCCTTCAATAAATCATCTGCGAGACCAATTGGTGAGTTTGTAATTTTTTACTGTTATTGTCTCCTATATTATTACAGTTTGTGTGCATATAACCCGTTTCTCGAATTTGGAATGGTTTTACCGATGTTTGATTTTTGTCTGCTTCTAGGTATGCAGGTATCTCTCCTCCTTTCTCCCTTCACATGAGGAACTGGACTCCCATGTCCAAAAAGGAGCTGATGGTGTACTTTGGTCTGTAGGTGACCATGGGGTTCCACAAAATTCCCTGTTACCGGGATTTCTGGTCCCATCATCCAACCTTTCGTGTTGAGCTAATTCCACAGACAAAGTCCTGGGATCGATTTGACCACCTCACTACCCACCTTCATTTTGCACATCTGGAGGATGTGGAAGAGGTTCCCAAGGAGTCTGTGGAAACTCCGACCAGTTATAGATACCCTCAACACTGCCTTTGTTGAGACCTTGGCACCCGAGAAAGGCATCGCCATAGATGAGTCTTTGTGGAAGTTCCACGAGAGACTGAGGTTTGTCATCTTCAATAAAAACAAGCAGGCTAGGTTTGGTTTGAAGGTATACAAATTGTTAGCCAGTACTGGCCCGTCCAGTGGATACACTTTGTGTTTCCGGATTTACACTGGTCAGGATAAGAGCACTGTGCCGGCCTCGACGAAGGCAGCTGCGCACACAATTACTCTGCGTACTGGCCATACAAAGAAACCATTATGTGATATTACATCCCTGACAGCAAATGCTGCCACCACATGACGTGATATCACATCAACCATCGTTAATGGGTTGAAAGATTTAAAGCAGAAAATTAAGACAGATATTACTCACACAACTTCTTAACCTTTAACCAATTCTTTTCATCTTTCGATTTGCATATTTACTAAAAAGAGGGACATCCATACAAAACCTATTTACTTTTATGACAATACTTACGGTTTTGCTATAGATTCTTCTAAATGCTTTCTGTGGCTTAAAATGGATGTCTTCAGAGGAGCTTCTCGAGCACCTTTCTCAGCCAAGGCATCCAAGAGTTTGTCCACCTCTTCTATAGAACTGCAAAATCAAAATCAAAATCAAAAAGTGTAAGCAATGTCAAACTGGATACTCAAGAATTCCTTTATAAGTCTGGAACAAACATTTCAGAAGGAAACACATGACCGGACTAAAACTTGGCCGTTAAGTAAGAATTAAAATCAGCAACCATGGAGACTACTTACTCGTAATGGAACCACAAATTCTGCCCAACTGTAGGGAATGTGTCATCCTCATCATCATCCGGTGGTTTGACCAGTCTGGGCCTTCCCCGGGGACTTGCCGTACTGCTAACCTGCGCGTAATTAGGATTGTTAGCATTAAAACCAGTGGGCTTGTTCAGTCGGGGCCTTCCCCGGGGACGTCCAGCACTTCTAACGGGTGTACTAATGGGACTATTAGCACTCATCGTCAAATCACAGGGCTTGATCTTTTTGGGCCTTCCCCGGGGACGTCCTGTACCTCTAACAGGAGTTCTACTGGGACTGCTAGCACTCATCACCAAATCACAGGGCTCAATTTTGGCAGACATTCCTGGACAGCTACTCTGCTCATCCATTGGTTTGACGGGTGTTCCAGCACAGCTACTCTGCTCGTCACTTGGTGCAACAGGCATTCCTGCACAGCTACTCTGCTCATCACTTGGTGCAACAGGCGTTCCTGCACAACTACCCTGTTCAGTACTTGGTGCAACAGGTGTTCCTGCACAGCTACTCTGCTCATCATTTGGTTTGACAGGTATTCCCACACAGCTACCCTGTTCAGCATTTGGACTGTTAGCATTCAAATCAGAAGGCTTGATCTTTTTTGGCCTTCCCCGGGGACGTGCTGCACTGCCAACCTGCGCATTATTTGGACTGTTAGCAATAAAACCAGTGGGCTTGTTCATTCTGGGCCTGCCCCGGGGACGTCCTGTACTGCTAACCTGTGCATAATCAGGATTGTTAACAATTAAAACCAAACCTATGGATAACATTTATATTATCTTAGGAAACATATATTCAGACTTATAATAGTAATCAAAATAAGAATAGGAAAGGAAAAAGGAAAAAGGCAAGAGGTAAAGAGAAGATCAAGAACATCAAAATTGCACTAAGATATAATACAGCACAAAACCTAATTAACAAATCAAAGCAAATCGATAAGCTGCCTGAAAAAACACTTAAGGTGCAATAAGCCTCACAAAAAAAGTGAACGCCTCTGTGCAAATGCAGACTGCCTTCTTACCTTCTTCTGGGGTGTCGTGGCGAGTTCCTGCTTGATGGCAGAGAGAGGCTTGTCGTCCGAATCAGACTCTGACTCCTGCTTGAGGATGGCTTTGGATGGTGTTGCCTTAGCTGGGGTTTTGGGCTGCAATGAGAGGCAAATGAGCAAAGGGCAGGAGAGAAAACAATAATTTTCAATTTCCGTGTTCAGGGTTCCACACACTGGGCCCATGATCTGAATTTTATGCACTGCACCGTGTGCTGTTACCAGGCAATTACACTGATAGTACTAGATATCTGTGGTGCAATGGAGAGCACCTGCCAGATTTCAGAAAGATGATAGAGATGATGAAGAGTACACATAGAAGATATGTACAAAACACACATGAAATCTTATATATATATTTTTTTTTCTCTATATCCATTCCTAAATGTATTTATATATCTATTTATGACAAACTAAAGAATATAAGAATACAAAAATATCCTTTTACCTTTGTACAATATGTAGTATTAGGATCCACCCAGCCCTTCTCAATGAAGAGGCCAGGCATGGACTTGAAAATCCAGTATCGGTCATGGTTTCTGTCCAACCCCAGAGGCTGCAAACGGATCAGACACTCCTTCTGATTCAGCACTTTCTCGTACTCTACGACAACCATCCCTCGTTTCCTTTCCTCCTCTTCCTTCATCAATCTGGGATGATGATGAAGATAATGATAATAATAATAATAGTGGCAACAAAATCAAAACAAAAAGAGAAATAGCAATAATTTCAAAAGCAATCATGATCCACAATGAAAAGAATAATCTAAATGACACACCAGACGAAGACTTACTGTTCGCGCTCCTGCTGCTTCAAAAGCTCCTTTTCCTTTCTGGATTCCTCGGCAGTCATTCGCCTGTTCTTGACTCTTGATAGGATGTCTGGTCCCTCTTCCATTTCCTCCTCTTTCTTCCCGTAAAAGGAGTCAAGTGTGACAGCTAGAGGAAGAAAAACTAAGTATGTTACAAATGAAAAGCAGAAACTAAATCCTGTCCTACCTATAACAAAACAACAAAAGAGCGAGTGAGTAAGAGAGAGAGAGAGAGAGAGAGAGAGAGAGAGAGAGAGAGAGAGAGAGAGAGAGAGAGAGAGAGAGAGAGAGAGAGAGAGAGAGAGAGAGAGAGAGAGAGAGAGAGAGAGAGAGAGAAGAGAGAGAGAGAGAGAGAGAGAGAGAGAGAGAGAAGAGAGAGAGAGAGAGAGAGAGAGAGAGAGAGAGAGAGAGAGAGAGAGAGAGAGAGAGAGAGAGAGAGAGAGAGAGAAAGAGAGAGAGAGTAATAAAGACCTTTTTAACAACTTACCCTTCTTTTTGGGGCTATAGCCTTTCGGACGGCCTGGGGACTTTTTGGTAATGCTTGACTTGTCAATCTTCTTCTGTATACGTTCCTCCTTTTTCTGTTTCTTCTTCTCCATCTCCTCTTTGAGTGTCTGTTTCTTAATCTGCGCACGCTCCTTGTAGAGAGAGTACACTTTCTCTTCCACTTCCTCCACGTGTTCCTATTCAAGAGAGTGAAATGGACTGATTCTTATACGAGTAATGTGTACATTCAGAAGACTGCAAGACTTGTGACAAAATGCACCATAGTCTAACATGGTATTTTTTTGTGTTTATTTGCTAGAAGTCTAGGAGTTACAATACCCTACCAATGTTACATAGAGAAGGGATAAACATGTTCATAGTATACATTACTGCTATCAAACAAGCATGGTACTCACAATTGCTGCATATGAAGCCATTGCATGGTGGCACAAGGCTTTCAAAACCATTATAATGTCTTCTGTTTGGAGTTCATACAGCTCGCTTGATTCTAATTTCTCTAGCAAGCCATCAGACTGAAATTCAAATAGACAACATACATTTCTTAAACTAAGAAAAAAAAGAAAGAAAAAAGAAGAGGCTATACAGGAGAATCATGATCACGGGCATAATTGTGAAAGACATTTGGTAAATATTCACAAATTCTATAATCTATTTGTACATACAACACTTTTAATGTGATCCTAAATGTGCAATAGCCTCCAACCCTACATTTTCACTAGACAGAAGATATCAAATGCAAACTTACAAGTTCATTCTGTTCCTCTCCCATGTCATCATCGGAGTGTTGACTGACTGAATCTGAAGTCTCCTTTTTGCGGAGGCAGAGACGTGCCAGTTCAATGGCTGTTTGGTAGTGAATGGTCAAGTCTTTGATCTTTACACCTAGTTCCTGAAAATAAAGCATGCCTCATGACTATTAAACTATTAAAATAGTTTTGGCTTTGCTGTCAATTCAATAGGATGCCTTGATAAATGTATCTACAACAATACTACAATTGTACATTAGTCTCATCCACATTAACTAGGCCATACCTTTCTTTCGCCGAATCTCTCGTCGTCGAGAATTACATGTAACAAAAGGCTAATCACTTCAGCAATAATCTTGTAGCCCTTTGTTCCGGAAGAGAGTGCTTGTAAGAGTTTGCTACACGTAATACTTATCTTCTTGTCAGGTACTAGTATCTCCCTGTAGCAGTCAATAAACTCAACAATCATGGCGACATCACCAAAGAGTGAGTTAGGAATTTCCTGTGTGGGAAGAGAAGAGAGAAACAATATGAAAAAAATTATCTAAAACAACCATAATATTGAAATGCTTGACATCAGTTGCAACATGCAATTCCCGTTCTTGCTCCCAAAGGATAATTCAACAATCTTAGGCTCGGACACTGACCTCAGGGGTGGAGACAATCTTTGGTTGGGGAAGTGGTTTGGTGTCCCTTAGAATCTTGTCCTCAATCTTGCGTTTCAACTCGCGCTTCGTCTGGATACGCTTCTCTGCCACTTCTCTGGCCTGTGGGAGGGATTTGGTTCAACTCGAGGGATAAAATGTCACGGATGCACTAAAGTGTTATACAGTTTTACTTGAAATGAATTTGTTTATTTCAGCTAATACTGATATCAAGCTTGTTGATATACAAAAGCCAACTAAACTAAATATTTAAAACTAAAGAAAGTTTCATGTAAGTGTGATTTAAAGGCTGTCAAAACTTTATTGTTGGGCTCAGATATAAAGTGTCTACATGGATTTATTCATTCATATTCAGGATCTTTTATGCACCATCCTTCATAAAATCTTCTAATAAAAAATATGCATCAATAATAATAATAGATCATTAAAAATAGTGATCACAAATATAAATTACATTACCTTTTGCTTTAGATATTCCTCTCTCTCTTCTGGAGCCATTTTGGTTAAAATACGCTTTTCTAGGATGCGCTCATGTCTCTTCAGTAGATCATTCCTTATTCCTTCATCAGGGATCACCTATAACACAAACAATAACGATCATGTTTTTCAAGGAAATACCAGTAATCTTACTGGGTAATCAGTATACAACTAGATCAGACATACAAAACCAATAGTAACAAAAAAGAAATTCCATTTGTGGTGTAATACCTCTACTTGCTTGATGGAAAGTTTCTTCAGAACCTGATCCATGGTGTAGACCAGTTTGCGACCTCCTCCTTGTACCCCTTTATAGTGCTTGTAGTCGTTCACCATTTTCTTCATTAGAGGTAAACGCATGACAGATTCTGCTGTTATTTCCTGAAGGAGATGGAAAATTGAACATGTTAATAAGTCAGCGTTGAATATCTGTCACATACAAGAGAAAATGGAAGACTAAAAAGTAGAGGGGTTTTTACATTATTATATATTCAATATGATACAATCATGGTATGCCTCAGGTTTCAATGTATGCACACTCACTCTCTTTTGTGGTGACCTCTTTGGAGTTGCTTTGGAACCCGGGGATTTGACGCCCGCTTTCTTTGGTGTCTTCAAATCAAAGAGAGTTGCTTGCTTCATTTTCTTAGAATTTTCTTTGCTTTCTGCTGGTACTTCCCTTTTCTCACTCTTGACCAGGGGCATGATGCCTGGGGGTGTCTTTTGTTCTGGGGGCGTGCTGGATTTCGGAGATTCTGAGTTCCCGTTCTTCATCTTTGGCGAACGACTTGCCAGCACCGCAAGGGACACGTCATCGTCACTGTCACTTGATTCAAGTTTCACAGGGGCTTGCAACTTGTTGGGACTTTTCACTGGGCTTTCTGCTTTGGGTGATACCTTTGGCGACACCTTGGGAGTCCGCTTAGACCCTGGCTTTGGGCCGGGTTTGCGTTTGGGTGCATCGGGGTCACGCTTCGCTTTTTTAGTCGGTTCTTTCTCTGTTTTGGGCTTTGTCTTTTTCACTGTTTCCTCTGTTTTTTCTGATTTTGGCTTTTTCACCTTCTCTTCACCCTGGCCCTCCAGCTTCCTCTTCTTGCTGACGGGACCCATTCTTTGCTGGGTGAATATGGAGGCTAACTTACCCTGGATGTTGTACTGTTTCACAAGTTCGTCAGTCACATTCCACGGGGTGTAGGAGCTGGATCGCTGTCTGATGGCATTGGCTCTTATAAACAGACGGAAATGCTCCTTGGGAGGAATTTTGTACGTTCGCCTGTTGGAAAGAGAAGCAATTTTATGAGAAATTAATTTTTGTTACAAAATGCAGACTGGAAAAAAAAAAAAAAAAAAAAAAAAAAAAAAAAAAAAAAAAAAAAAAAAAAAAAAAAAAAAAAAAAAAAAAAAAAAAAAAAAAAAAAAAAAAAAAAAAAAATACAGAATACAGTTACGCTACCTCTATATTTAATATCAATTTTATCTAGCTTTACCTTCTCCTTATGTGACACTGACATACTTCATCATAATAACTACTTCATACATAGCCGTGGATATATTTGTGAATATTAATTACTCTATCAAAGATGACGTCCAGTCCCATTTTCAGTTTGCCTTTTTTTCCTTGAATATTTCATATCAATGATTCAATTTTGTGCCCTAAGTGGTTTTGACAGCAATCACTTACAAAGCATGCCTATCAATGGAACAAAATTGAATTCCAGAAAAATGTGGGAACCCTTACTTTGGTGTCTCGAGGTTAGAGTATACATGCACAATATTTGAAGCTACTTTCCCATCTGAATCTTGGAGTATTAAATGGTACTTAGAAACAAGAAACTTCAGAATTTACAAAAGCAATATTCAGGATAAGTAGAACTATGATGACTTGTTGCCTGGCACAGGTAAAAACAAAAATGACTCATTTTTTGGGGTCATACTATGCTTAAGTACCAAGAATGCCCATAAAATTGGGAAAATTCCCTAAAAGTAGAAACAGTCTGGGCAATAAAGTAAGTGCATATTTCAATGTCATAAATTCCTCCCACACATTTTCCAAATATCAAGTTGGTTGTGAAGTCGGGCAATTTAGAGATGAATGCTGTCAAAATGTCATATCAGATGGAATTCCTTTGTTGATCAAATTATTATTAAAAGTAAGATCTGTCAAATATATAGCCCTGGTCTCTCAGCTCTAGCCACTATGTATAATATATTGCAACTCACACATGGTCAACATAATTTTTTGTGTACAGGTAGTTGTTGACTTACGACTGCGTTTGGTTATGACTGACTTGTCATAATGGAAGTAGTTGTAAATTTCCACAAGTATATTATGCTGTGTAATGATATTGTAATCATAAAGTCATATTTTATCAAGATTTTCTCAGTTCATTATTTCATTTTTTCTTTAGACATTGATTTTATCTTTCTTTAAATTATTAGACCTTTAAGAATTTAAGTCAAACACTATACACTAAAGTACAGATTGGGAGTAATGCCAGCTGACCAGATGGTCGTAAAGTCGATCAGTCGCAAGTCCCATACGTCGTAAGTTGACGACTACCTGTATAGAAAATCTTATATATTATCTTCATTGTTTAACGTATCAAATTATCAAAAAGAGGTCTTACTGAAGATTTTTTGCAGGAACATCTACAACATTTCTGTCTTCGCCGATGACAGAGACATCGTAGAGCAGTGGTAACAGCTTCTTCTTTCCTGCTGCATCCTCCTTCCCCTTTCCGCTACTTGGACTGGTCTCCTCGCTCTCTGTCACCCCGTTTCCTGTGCCGTTGACAACCAAATTTTCATTTTCTGGGGGTGTGCACCCGTTTGCAACTTTGGGGGTGGTAGATGTGGGGGTCTGGAGGGCTTCCTTTGTTGCATGTTCGTCTTCTGTGGCACCATTCTCTGTTTTAATTTGTACAGGAGCTTCCTTTGACCCCACCACACGCACTTGTACTCTAAGAAAACAGAAATGTATGTTTCTTTAATACATCAAACAATCACTTATACAAACACATATTCATGCACAAGTATATAATTATGATATGCTTTTTTCACCAAAACAAACATTAGAAATACTTACGGCTGAGGACCTAACAGGGTTAGCTCCTCTCCCAGGTGGAAACGTGAGTAACAAAGGCTGGAAGTTGCCTCTACTAGCTGGTCAAGAGGCAAAGTACCTGAAGTAAATGAAAGTATGATGACTTTGTCATTGAAAATCTTAGAGTATGCTCACATACTAATTTTATTAGATTTCTAAAATTGGAGTAATTAAGGAACACAAACATGTGAAAAAAACAAATACAGAAGACACACACACACAAAAAAAAAGAATCAACACAAAAAAATAATAGAAGAAAAACAATGAAAGTCTTTAACGACGATATCAAAACAAAAATAAAATTTCACCCTTTGCTGGACAGAAATACAAGAACATCCTCCCTACCTCACTACAACAAAGACCAAAGATACTTACTATGATGTATCATCTGTAGAAGGGGTTTCACGAGGGGTGACGGGAAAGACGCATTGAGGAGCACTCGCACTTTGGCCTCGCTGGTCCATGCCTCTTGGTGTGTGAGCCCAGACTTGCCTGTGCACTGGCAAGTCCAGATGCTCTGACTATATAGGGCCAGTCTGTCCTCATAGTCACTGCAGAGAAAGTAATATATTTTATCAACATTCAGGACACTGTATTATGTTATACAATTTTGCAGGTGATTAATCTATCTGAAGTTCAATATGTATTATAGTTTTCAATCAGGCTGACAATAAATTATATATAATTGAAAATCTTGTAAATACTCTTAACCTGCTTAAAAAAATGACAGTGGATTGCAGGAAAAATGGGAAAAATGCAAGTGCTATCCTAAAATTAGATCTAAGAATAGGTATTCTGAATCATAAGGCAGCACTAAACACTACTTAGGTTTCAAAACATTTTTTTTGCTTTGAATTCCTACCTCAACACAAAAAGTTGTCCCTTTGTGCAATTTCTTAAACACAAAATTGACCTTTTATATTACTGTAACACATGAAAACATATGGAAAATAATATCAAAATAACAACCTTGATTTATAATCACATATACATAGCAGAGGGAAACATGACATACAAAATGAAAAAAAAATAAAAAAAAAATAAAAAAAATATAAACTACATAAACACATTCAGTTATCATAATATTGATATACATACAGAAAAATAAAGGACTTGTAGTTTTATAAAATGCTAATCAAATCATCCAAAAATAAACAAAGGAGCCCTCTACAAGAGAAGCTGAAATGGCACAAACTGGTAACCCATGAATGAGTTACCAAACAACATGACAATTAATTTTTTGCACCTGTGGGTCAATGTCCTTGAAAATCCTGGAGAGTTTTGAATACTAGTTCTACTGACTCTTAATACTCTCTACAGAACAATGTTTTGATACTATTGCCTATGACATATAATATGTATAATTCTATATATATATGTATGTATGTAAATAAATAAATAAATAAATAAATATTCTATAACTTTTTATCATCATTTCCTTATAACATCTTTTTATAAAGTAAGTGTTCATAATATTCTGACTTTGAAAATCAGCTACTTTGTTCCATTTCAATTTTGATTCCTAATAGTTTGATCTCATTATCATACTAAATGCTAGTACCAGAACTACTCAAATATATTACTCCATGCCTGTGACTACCTCCACGTTTTCTTTTTATTCGAACAAACCATGTTCTAGCATTTACACTATTGTATGGATGAAACAAGAAGTATATACTAACTCCCAATTTGTTA
Source organism: Penaeus japonicus (assembly GCF_977035675.1). NCBI lineage: Eukaryota > Metazoa > Arthropoda > Malacostraca > Decapoda > Penaeidae > Penaeus > Penaeus japonicus. The sequence continues at coordinate 4,800,431 of NW_028234427.1, read as the reverse complement.
TATAATTTTTGGCTTTTGCTCCCTCCTCCTGTCACTACTCTTAAGAATTCCTTTCTAATGCTCTCAGTATGTCATGATGAGGAGGCATACTAGCTTTGTATAATTTAAGCAATTTTCCCAAATACCTATGCCAGAAAATAAAGGACTTTTAATGTTTTGGAATGTAGTTCAAAGCCATTCCTCACCTGATAAATAATGCAGAAAATCTATGACATTCAATTTTGGTAATTTCCTTAGTGTGAACATGCAATGAAGATTATGGCTGTTGGAGATCCTATAAAAAGATCATGTTAAAAAAATATATAAATAAAGAACAGATATATTTTGATGAAACTCTGAATGCAATCCGTCATCTGCAAATGCAGATATTGTAACAAAGGCTAATGAAAACATAGCATCATTAAATTGA
>NW_028234427.1:4787522-4795022 GCF_977035675.1 Penaeus japonicus | reverse complement strand
TAATGGTTAAAATTAAATTAGGTCATACTAATATCATGAACAATGACAAAAGCCCCCTCCCCCCAAAAAAACTTCTCTAAATGTTGAAAACTTGTAGAGCAATTGTGAAATAAAAAACACTTATTTTCTGTCTCTCTCTCGATTATGCAATTAAATCTGTTAACAAAAAATACAATTATTCTCAGAGGTGGATCGTGATTTTTAAAAATTGCAAAAAATATAACCAAACTTTTAGAGCCCCCCTACATTTTTTTTAGACCTTCCCCCAAAAAAAAAGACAAAGATAGTAAGAAAAATACAAAAACAAATATTTAAACAAGAAAAACTTAGCAAAACAGAAATAGTGAAATAAAAATACAAAAATATTTTGCTAAGAAAGTTATGAAAGACACTGAAATTATATAAAAGTCAGTAACTTGATTTAATCAAAAAAAGGGAATATCATAATTCATATATTTCAAAAAATGATACTACATTAGACCTCATAAATTAAAGATAAATGAAAGATAGGCAAAATGTAAGTAAGAGAGAGAGTAAGAAAGAGTGCAAATAAAAGAAAGGTAAATTTTGAGTAAGTGAGAGAGAATGAGAGAAAGTAAAAATGGAAGATAGGCAAATGTTGCGTAAGTGAGAGAGAGAATAAGAAAAAGTGAAAAGGAAAGATAGGCAAATTTTGAGTGAGTGAGGGATAGAGAATGAGAGAAAGTGTAAAATAAAATGATCGGTAATTATAGAGTGAGTGAAAGGAAGAATTAGAGAGAGTGAAAATGAAGGACAGGCAAATGTTGAGTGAGTGAGAGAGAGGAGAGAGTTAAAATGACAGATAGGCAAAATATGAGCAAGTGAAGGAGAGAATGAGAGAGTGATAATGAGAGATAAATACTGTAGGAGAGACAGGAGAGACAGGACATTACATAAACACAGAATGTGAGAATGTGATAAAAAGAGAACAAATAAAGAGAAACTGAAACGTTGAGAAAAACAAACAAAAACATTATGAAAAAGGAGACAAGAAAGAAAAGAAAAGCCAAAAGAGAAGATAAGCAAATGCAAAAAAAAAAAAAACAATAGAAAAGACAATGAGTAACCAGACAACAAACACAAACAGAAATAAAACAGAAAATAAGTGAAAAAAAATACGAGAGACCCCCAGACACAAGAGCAAGGGTGAAAACTCGAGGGCGCAGCTGCCTCGCAATTGACGGAAAAGGACAATAATCTCCATCTTGTTTCTTCCAACAGATAATTTATTCCAAACTCTTAAGAGAACACATCAAATTACCCGACATTTCCCCACCATATCACCTCTCCCGCAGACATGCCAGGCAGGAGGACCTCCCCGGCAGCAGAAACAAAGCGAGAAGCGAGGAAGAGGAAGGGCGGAGCAGGCGATAAAAGGGAGAGAGAAAGAGAGAGGAGATAAAAGCATAAACAAGACCGGGTCCTTTGGCGGGCAAATTTTACCTTTTCGACACGAACTTCTCTCCTGTGTGTTGTATTACGAAGAGTTCGCCGCCGGGTTCCACGTTATCCGGGGGCTTGATGAGCCTGAACGGCTGTCCCTGCAGGAGGGGCATGGACTCTGCTTCGAGGGGCTGGAAATGATCAAGCGACAGGGGGAAAAAAAGATGAAAAATTTTCGTGCAGGGGAACCTCTCGGAAACTGCGTCTGGCGTTCGAAACCACGAGCGAGCGTCCAGCTGTTGCCGGACGCTTTTCTATTTCGCTATTTTGCCGCTCTATCTCGACTTCTTTCCCCCTCTGGTGTACAATTAGATAGTTATTTAGATAAGAGCGAGCGGGAATAATAGGAATATCGGGGATTCATGATTTTCTGGGGGGTTTCCGGAAAAGAACCAACAGAAAGTATCAACAAATCGGGATGGCGGGAAAATAGCGCGGGCGGCGACGGGGAATAGAAAATGGAAAGAGAAAATGGACATGAGGAATGGGAGAAAAAATTGGATGTTGGAAAATAGGGCTTGGGAAAATAGGAAATGCGGAAATAGGGAGATCTAAATCGGAAAAATGGGAAGGTTGAATAATGGTAAAATGGAATAATGGGTGATTGGAAATAGGAAATAGATATATAATAGAACTAAGGTGGGAAAATATATTTGATATTACTTAAACTATATTTGAGAAATTATAGATGGAAATTAAAAAACTAAATTGACTATTAAAAAAAAGTCGATATACGAAAAAAACAAAAAAACAAAAAAAAAAAAATTAGAAGGAAATTCAAACATGCCAGACAACCCGCACACAGAATATAAAAGAGAAAAATATAAAAAATATAAACAACAACAATAATAAAAACCTAATCACAAAAGAAAATAAACCACAGTAAAAGTAGAAACAGAAAATATAAAACACGCGGGTAATGGCAGCCGGTCACTCACGGGACAAGAACGTGCTCTTCCTCCGCTCTCATTTATTCGCGTTAATTATCCTTCCTCTCTCATTCTCTCCATATATTCTTGTCGATTTTAAGGCACGAATAGGTAATTATTATTTAGCTGTGTTAGAAAAGGAATTAAATATGTTTGTTTTATTAGTTTTGACAATATATATTTGGTAGAGGTTAAATGTGTAGCTTCTCATCATGGAAATTGTGTCGTTATTAATTATTTTTAGAATTATGTATTTGCAAGTGCTAAAATCTAGCGAATTTTCACATCTCTACGAACATAATTCCGAATAAATGCCATAAATCAATACGTCTATGTTATCAGTATCAAAAGCACATACTTGTATCGCCGTAAAAATATTACACCATGTATTTTTGTTGTGAAATGCCATAATGGCGTGAGTAAATGACCATTTCACATCTGGGTATCGAGGTCTGTCAAAAAAAAAAATCGATTTTATAAGCTGTTCCTGAAGGTCGTTGTGATTTAAATTGATATTGAGAGTATTAATAATCATCCATTTGGGACATTCCACGCATAAAGCAGACAGACAATCGCGCATGCGCAATGGACACGAAATAAAGACAAGAAACTCGTGCATTTATTAGAGTGATTTTAACATGAATTTTACATTTGTACACTTGTTATTTCATGTACACGCACTTGAGCATGCAAACTGGAGTATCTGATGCACAAGCACTTATGTAACATACGGTGAATGTGCGAGCAGACATGCTTGTATATTAAGTGTATATACTATTAGAATATTCGTATACTTACATGCACACACACACACACACATACACACACACACACACATACACACACACACACACACACACACACACACACACACACACACACACAGACGCACACACCCACATCACAATCACACACACACACACACAAACGCACACACCCACATAACAATCACGCACACACCCACAAACACATACACCGCCCCCCCCTCCCCCCCAGACACCCCCACCCCCTAATACATCCTTCACCTATAACAAACACTCGAACATTCCCTCGCTTATCAATGTAATCTCTCACAGATGAAGGTTTAAGATGGAGCCTCCGTCGCCGCCGCCCACGCTGCCTCCAGGCATCCCTGTCGCCAGCTACCAGACTCCCGCCGCCCACACGCCCGTTATGGATGCTCGCACCGCCCTCGCTCACACTCCGTCCGATCACACCACGCCTAGACCAAGCACGCCCACACATCGAACACCCACGCCCAACCTACCCACTAATGCAACAAGTTTTCCCAACACACCCGCTAACAACATAGGCCTACCTTCCTACGCCACGCCCGCCCGCACCACGCCGAGCCCCTCCACATCCGCCCACACTCTCCCCTATCCTCACAGACGCCCACGAAGTGCACCCTCACGCACGGACAAGCCCTTCGACGCCCACGGGAGAGAAAGAACCATCAGCACAAGCACGGGCGTGACGAGCAGGTCCGGTGGTTCCAGTTCGAGTTCGCTGATGGGCGTGGGCGCCGTGGAAGTGCAAGGTGGGCTGGATGGGCGGCTCGCGAGAGTGCTGAGGAATGTGCCTGCCTCCGCGCTGAGTGGGGGGCAGTGGGCGCGTCGGGGTTCAAGGTGGGTGTGAGGGAATGAGTGGGAATGATTGTGTGAGTGTTGGTACGAGTGTATGCGGATGGGCGGCAGTGGTAGAAAGCTTAATTGTATTGGATATGCGTGGGGATGAATGGACGAAAGTGTGTATGTTGTGTGTATACGTGACTATGAGTGAGTTCGTATTGTGAGTATGAGTCGTTATGCGAGAGTACGATCTAGTGTTGTTAGTGTAGGAGTATGATTGCCTTTATCATTAATGTGTGTGTCTGATTATGTAAGAATTGAGATTGAGCCGTTATGAGTGAGTGCCGTTGATGTGAGGGTATGATTGAATTAGTTTCGTAAATGTGAAAGAACTTATATGTGCATGCTTATATTTATTTTCCTTTTAATTGATAATCTGTAAGTTTTAGTGAGTATAACTTAATTATTATTGCAACATTTGCAGAACCGTTTTCCTTCATGAAAAATTGATTTGTTTACATCCTATTTTCCCAGCAGTAGCTCCTCCTTCACCACCCCCGGTCCATCCACCTTCCACTCCACTTACTTCCACACCTCATCCTCCACCCTCCTGGATGTCTTGAGGAAACCATGCCGAGAAGGAGGAAGAACAGTCGACTCTATGACCACTAGTGATAAAGGTCAGAGTAGCTCAACACTCTCCATGCCGCCTCCGCAACCACGTGTCGGAGCAGCGAATCTCGCCTTTACGCCGGGAGGGAATAAGGACGACAATCAGTTGCACGTTTTCGGAGGACCACGTGGTCTGCTTAGGTTTGTGTTGCTTTATTTTTTTTCCCCCTTCCTCTCTGACTCACTCGACCAGGCAGGCGAGAGACATGAGGTGGGGCCGTGCGGGGTTTTTACTCACGCTCACTCACATCCACACCCGCGCCGATAGTGTGTCGCGAGTGTGGTAATACTGATCGATGTTTATACGCTTGGCGGCACGTGTCATGGACTAGTATTGTGTTTTGTTATGATTTACGGCGTGTCCACACTGATTTCGTATTTGTTTTTGTTTAAACCTCAATCATTAGATAATAATAAATCCGAAATGAAACAAAGGGACAGGGCGTAGTTCAAGAAGAACATCTATATTCCACAATAGGAGGCTAACTTCTTACAGATGTTCAACAACGGCGATGGAAAACCACAGACGGTAGATGACTTTTTGAACGTCATTCCCCTTGCGGAAGGTCAGGGCGAGAGCGAAAGCAGTGTGAGGAGGAGGAGGAGAGGGAATGCACAAGGGTTGCAGGTGCCGTGTTGCCATAACGGGGCGTGTGATTCGTTGATTGGCCTGATCTGGGCAATGATGATTATTCTGCGTGTTGCTCTCCACGGCTCTCCTTCCTGCGTGTGGGATTAATTATTTTGTTATTTGCTTTTGTTTTCTATGTTTTTTTTTCTTCTTTTTTTTACATATGATCGTCTCACCGTGAGCGTGTCCATTTGAAATTATGGTGGTCTGTTTATCCGTTCATGAATTAGGGAGGCTTTCAAACAGGTTCTACTAACCGTTTTCCTGTTCACTCGCAGCACAACTTCACTCGCACATAACTCGTGTATATTCATGCATGTGTTATTGACCTTCTTTCCATCCTGTTGGTGTCACTCTCTCTCCTCATTCAGTTTTTCCTAATTTCCTGATCCCATGTTTCGGCAGCAGGAAGCGACGTGCCCCGGGGCAATCCCAGGGGCCCTACGGCATGAGCACCTCCTCGTCCTCCTCCGGCGCTGCCTCCGCGGTGCCTCGGCCCGAAGGAGGCGTCGGGGAGGACCTGTCACAGGCGAACTCCGAGCAGGACATGGCGGAACTACGGGATCATTCTTCTGACGAAGAGCCTGATCAGGTGTGCATGTGTGTGCGTGTGTGTGTGTGTGTGTGTGTGTGTGTGTGTGTGTGTTTGTGTGTGTGTGTGTGTGTGTGTGTGTGTGTGTGTGTGTGTGTGTGTGTGTGTGTGTGTGTGTGTGTGTGTGTGTGTGTGTGTGTGTGTGTGTGTGTGTGTGTGTGTGTGTGTGTGTGTGTGTGTGTGTGTGTGTGTGTGTGTGTGTGTGTGTGTGTGTGTGTGTTTGTGTGTGTCTTTGCTCCTCATGTGCTCCTGCCGACAGAGGGAGGAGCACCTGTTGCGTGCATACCTGAAGAAATCTGTGGAGGGAGGAAGGAGGGGGGACATTGCATATTTATCCATTACAAGCAATTGATGTTAGTAAAAGACAACTCATTTTCATTTTATCATACTTTACTAAATATTCTCTACGAAGTTTTTGATATTAATCGTAATCACAGTAAAAACCCGTATTATATTTACACATTTGGCTTAACCACTCATAACTTCCAGGCTTTAAACGCACCTATCAGTATTCTACATGATACATCCACGATAATATAATAATCTGGCCATGGGGAAGAATTCACAGTTATACCATGAAACCACACACAGATAATCATGAACGCTAACAAGTGTACATTACCTGCAGGTCGTCATGAGCTTGTCATGGAGTCAAGGCAAACTGGGAGCTGCGTTTTACCACATCAACACTTCGCAGGTAAGGTCCTCTATATCTTCCTTTACCAAGGTGTGATTGCAGTGATTGCACGGTTTCTAAAGGAATGTTTGATACTTTTGTGATCTTTTGATTTCTTTACTGATAATGGAAAGGGGATAAATATCGGTCGATATTCACTAAAAGCATGTGGAGAATATTTATTGATGGTCGATTCTTTATTGCTTCTAAGTAGATAGCTATTGCAATGCTTCTATAAGTAGATACACAAATATTCAATCTACATAAGTAAATAAAAAATGTAATATATATCTGTAAATAATGTTCCTACAAGTAGATCAATAATATCATATATAAGTAAATAAATAATGCAAAAAAAAAAAAAAATCTTCAGGTGTACATGGTAGAAGACAAGATCGAAGCTGCACCGGATTTCTGGGTACTAAAGACACTCTTCAGGGAACAGAGACCAAGGTAGGTGACTCCGTTGACAGAGGGAGTACACTACAGGTGATACTCTGTGGCTTGAGTGCCGTAATGATTGTTGTAATGATGATAATTATTATTATTATTATTATTATTTTTAATTGATATCTTTACTATCTTCACATCATTTTTATCTCAGTTCTTATCTTTATCTTCGTCTTCAAATTCATTCATCTTCGTCTTCACCTTCACCTTCACTTTCATCTTCATTCATCTTCACCTTAACCTTCATCTTCGTCTTCATCTTCATTCATCTTCACCTTAACCTTCATCTTCGTCTTCATCTTCATCATCCTCTTCATTCATCTTCACCTTCACCTTCACCTTAACCTTCATCATCATCTTCATCTTCATTCATCTTCACCTTTACCTTCATCATCATCTTCATCTTCATTCATCTTCACCTTAACCTTCATCTTCGTCTTCATCTTCACCTTCATCTTCACCTTTACCTTCCTCTTCACATCATCTTCATTCATCTTCACCTTCACCTTCATCTT
>NW_028234427.1:4760022-4772522 GCF_977035675.1 Penaeus japonicus | reverse complement strand
ACACACACACACACACACACACACACACACACACACACACACACAATATATATATATATATATATATATATATATATATATATATATATATATATATATATACATACATGAAATACAATAATAATGAAATACAATAAAAAAACGAATATACGGTGATAAATGGGAGAGATAGACAGGTTCATGATGAATAGAGGATAATCGACGGCAAGCAATCGAAGATAATCCCTGTGATAATCCTTTTCAGATTCCTGGACAAGCACGGGTCGGAGCTGCTCGACGGCACGACGCTTCTGGGTGGCACTCCTGTCCTGGGCGTTCAGTATTACTCCATGTGAGGATCCTAGGCTAGGGGGAAGGAGAGACACAAGCATGCACAAAAACATGCACAAAAACATGCACACACGCACGCGCACAGGCACACACACACACACACACACACACACACACACACACACACACACACACACACACACATACACACACATACACACACGGATTAATGTCACTGAATTTCGAAATTTGTCCTTTTTTCCCTCACAAAATGACTATCAAATCCCCACCCCTTTACCTCCCTAGGGACGAACTAGCCCACCTGGACGACGCGACCGTGGCGGCACTGCAGATCTTCTCCGAGGACCAGCACCCGTCGGCCTTCAAGAGTGGCAAGGCCTCGAGCAGCAAGGAAGGACTCAGCATATACGCCCTCCTCAGCAGGACCTCTTCGCCCATGGCCGCCTACACGCTCAGGTGAGAGAGAGAGAGAGAGAGTTGTGCCTCGCTCGGAGATCTTGGCTTTGTACGAGTATTTCTGGTACTATCTAGTATTTTTTGTACTAGTATTTTGTACTAGACATCTGGTGGTTTGTACCTGGAACGACCAGAAAAGTAATCTTGTTGCTTATTTTTTCAAGTACAGAACTACAGATAGTATTCTTCGATGATATGTATGTCTTTCCTTCGTACAAGTTTCTCATCTCCTATGCATATTTCAGCTACTATTTGCCGTAATAACCCTCTCAACCCTATGTTTATTTCTTCTCTTTCTAATTATAAAACCCTTTCTCCTATGTTTATTTCCTCTCTTTCTAATTATAAAACCCTTTCTCCTATGTATATTTCCTCTCCTTCTAATGTTAAAACCCTTTCTCCTATGTTTATTTCCTCTCTTTCTAATTATAAAACCCTTTCTCCTATGTTTATTTCCTCTCTTTCTAATTATAAAACCCTTTCTCCTATGTTTATTTCTTTTTCTAATTATAAAACCCTTTCTCCTATGTATATTTCCTCTCTTTCTAATTATAAAACCCTTTCTCCTATGTTTATTTCCTCTCTTTCTAATTATAAAACCCTTTCTCCTATGTTTATTTCCTCTCTTTCTAATTATAAAACCCTTTCTCCTATGTTTATTTCCTCTCTTTCTAATTATAAAACCCTTTCTCCTATGTTTATTTCCTCTCTTTCTAATTATAAAACCCTTTCTCCTATGTTTATTTCTTCTCCTTCGAATTATAAAACCCTTTCTCCTATGTTTATTTCCTCTCTTTCTAATTATAAAACCCTTTCTCCTATGTTTATTTCCTCTCTTTCTAATTATAAAACCCTTTCTCGTATGTATATTTCTTCTCCTTCGAATTATAAAACCCTTTCTCCTATGTTTATTTCCTCTCTTTCTAATTATAAAACCCTTTCTCCTATGTTTATTTCCTCTCTTTCTAATTATAAAACCCTTTCTCCTATGTTTATTTCCTCTCTTTCTAATTATATAACTTTTTTTGTTTATTTTTCTTTTAATTTTAAAAATCTTTCTCTTGTTTATTTCCTCTCTTTCTATTATAAAACCCTTTCTCCTATGTTTATTTCCGCTCTTTCTAATTATAAAACTTTCTCCTATGTTTATTTCCTCTCTTTTAATATTAAAAACCTTTTTTTGTTTATTTCTATCATTTAATTATAAAACCCTTTCTGTATGTTTATTTTCTCTCTCTCTTTCGAATTATAAAACCTTTCTCATATGTTTTTGCCTCTTGTCTAATTATAACACTTTTATATGTTTATTTCTCTCTTTTACTTTAAAACCCTTTCTCCTATGTTTATTTCCTCTACTTTCTAATTATAAAACACTTTCTCTATGTTTATTTCTCTCTTTTAATTAAAAACCTTTCTCCTATGTTATTTCTTCTTTCTAATTTAAAACCTTTCTCTATGTTTATTTCCTCTCTTTCTATTTAAAACCTTTCTCTATGTTTATTTCTCTTTCTAATTTAAAACCTTTCTCCTATGTTTATTTCCTCTTTCTAATTATTAAAACCTTTCTCCTATGTTTATTCCCTCTTTCTAATTATAAAACCTTTCTTCCTATGTTTATTTCTTCTTTTAATTATAAAAACCTTTCTCGTATGTTTATTTTTCTCCTTCGAATTAGTAAAAACCCTTTCTCCCTTATGTTTATATTCTCTCTTTATATTATATAAATAACCCCCTTTTCTCCTATGTTTATTTCCTCTCTTTCTAATTATAAAAACCCTTTCTCGTTATGTTTATTTCCTTCTCTTCTAATTATAAAAACCCCTTTCTCCTATGTTTTATTTCCTCTCTTTCGGAATTATAAAACCCTTTCTCCTATGTTTATTTCTCTCTTCCTTTTCTAATTATAAAACCCTTTCTCTATGTTTATTTCTTCTCTCTTTCTAATTATAAAACCCTTTCTCGCTGTATATTTTTCTCTTCGAATTTTAAACCTTTTCCTATGTTTATTTCCTCTCTTTTAATTATAAAACCTTTCTCTATGTTTATTCCTCTCTTTCTAATTATAAACCTTTCTCCTTGTTTTATTTCTTTTCTAATTATAAACCTTTTTTGTTTATTTTTCTTTTCTAATTATTAAAAAATTTTGATGTTTTATTTCCTCTCTTTCTAATTATAAAACCTTTCTCCCTATGTTTATTTCTTCTCCTTCGAATTATAAAACCTTTCTCCTAATGTTTATTCATCCTCTCTTTCTAATTATTACATAAACCTTTTCTATGTTTATTTCCTATCTTTCTAATTAGAAAACCCTTTCTCGTATTGTATTATTTTTCTCCTTCGAATTATAAAACACTTTTCCTATGTGTATTTCCTCTATTCTAATTATAAACCTTCTCCTATGTTTATTTCCTTCTCTATCTAATAAATTACCCTTTTGTTTGTATATTTCTTTCCTTGAATTATAACCCCCTTTCTCCTATGTTTATTTCCTCTCCTAATTATAAAACCCTTTCTCCTATGTTTATTTCTTCTCTTTCTAATTATAAAACCCTTTCTCCTATGTTTATTTCCTCTCCTAATTATAAAACCCTTTCTCCTATGTTTATTTCTTCTCTTTCTAATTATAAAACCCTTTCTCCTATGTTTATTTTTCTCCTTCGAATTATAAAAACCTTTCTCCTTATGTTTATTTCTCTCTTTCTAATTATAAAACCTTTCTCCTATGTTTATTTCCTCTCTTTCTAATTATAAAACCCTTTCTCTCTATGTTTATTCTTCTCTTCGAATTTATAAAACCCTTTCTCCTATGTTTATTTCCTCTTCTAAATTATTAAAACCCTTTCTCCTGTGTTTATTTCTTCTTTCTAATTATAAAACCCTTTCTCCTATGTTTATTTCCTCTCTTTCTAATTATAAAAACCCTTTCTCCTATGTTTATTTCCGCTTCTCTTTCTAATTATAGCAATACCCTTTCTCCTATGTTTATTTCTCTCTTTTAATTATAAAACCCTTTCTCCTATAGTTTATTTCCTCTCTTTTTAATTATAAAACCCTTTATCCGATCTTTATTTCCTCTCTTTTTAATTATAAAACCCTTTCTCGTATGTTTATTTCTCTTTTTTAATTATAAAACCCTTTTCCTATGTTTATTTCCTCCTCTTCTAATTATAAAACCCTTTCTCCTATGTTTATTTCCTCTCTTTCTAATTATTAAAAACCCTTTCTCTATGTTTATTTTTCTCTTTCGAATTATAAAACCCTTTCTCCTATGTTTATTTCCTCTCTTTCTAATTATAAAACCCTTTCTCCTATGTTTATTTCCTCTCTTTCTAATTATAAAACCCTTTCTCCTATGTTTATTTCCTCTCTTTCTAATTATAAAACCCTTTCTCCTATGTATATCTCTTCTCCTCCTGATTATAAAACCCTTTCTCCTATGTATGTTTCCTCTCTTTCTAATTATAAAACCCTTTCTCCTATGTTTATTTCCTCTCTTTCTAATTATAAAACCCTTTCTCCTATGTATATCTCTTCTCCTCCTGATTATAAAACCCTTTCTCCTATGTTTATTTCTTCTCTTTCTAATTATAAAACCCTTTCTCCTATGTTTATTTCCTCTCCTAATTATAAAACCCTTTCTCCTATGTTTATTTCCTCTCTTTCTAATTATAAAACCCTTTCTCCTATGTATGTTTCAACTCCCTCTATTTCATACATGGCCCTCATCTCCTCCGTATATTCCAACTCCTTCTTCATGTACAAACCTCTCTCCCCCTAAACTTGATTCTTTCTCGTCCCTTCGTCAGGCGGGTGTTACTCCGCCCCGTGTTGGACACAGACGTGTTGGAGGCCCGCTACACTGCCGTGGAGTGGGGCGTGGACACAGCCAACATGGAGACTCTGAGACACCTCCAAGCCTGTCTTAAATCCATCACCAATGTGCCGGTAATTACAGGTATTTTATAGTATTAGCATTAGCGTTAGCAAATGTGATTGTGTGTTCTGTAAACGAGTCAGGACGTATCAAGACTTTTTAGGGAGAGTTTTGCCATACAGTCTGTGTGCGGCTATGAATTATAGATCATAATAGCATCTAATAGAACCCTTTGTCTTTTGTTAAACATACATTCCTCACTACACTAATAAGTTATTTGTCATTCTAACTTACCTTTAGCACCATTATTGTCTTGGTTCTGTTAGCACACCATGAACCGGCTTCAAAGAGGTCAGCTGAATGTGAGGGACTGGAGGACTTTATATAAAGTAAGTAGATTTAATTATCCTTCACCTTCAAAATGAAATAACAAATTATTATCTTAATAATTAATCATACTATTCTCGTGTACTTTCTACTGGGCGTTCTGTGTACCTACAGTCGCTGTTTAACGCCATACTGGTAGGCGAGATCTGCCAGGCTCAGGACCAAGACATTCCGATCTTCAAGGAGGTGGGAATCTCATTAATAGATGAATCTGTTCGTTTTCTATCGCCATCATTAAATGGTTTGGAAATTATATGAAATCGGGTTTTGGTTTACATATGTCAATTTTTTTTTCTTACTATTTTCCTTTTATTTATTTTTTCTCCTTCTCTTCTTTCTGTTCCCTCCCCCTTCTTTCTCTCCGTTCCTCTGACTCCTACTCCCTCTACTCCTCGTCCGATTCCTTCCCCCTCTTCCTTATTTCATCCTTCTCCACCTCCTCATCTTGTTCTTTATCATCGTCGTCATCCCCTTGTATCTCTTCTTCCTCCTTCTCCTCCTCAATTGTCACTTCAATTTTCTCTTCCTTGTTCTTGTCGTCCTCCTCTTTCTCCTACTCTTGCCTTCTCTATTTCCTCTCCTTTTTCACTTCTTTCTCCTTTTATTCTTTCCGTTCCACCCTCTTCTCTTTTCTTACTTTGCTCCCCTTTCTTCTCCTCCTCCACCCCCACCCCCTCACTCCTCCTCCCTCATTCTATCAATCCTTACCCCGTACGCAACACTTCATTCCTCACTTCCTCTTCCTCCTCTCTCCCTCCTCAACATCTCCTTCCTCTTCCTCCCCTCCCCTCCTCCCTAACACCTCATCCCCTCTTCCTCTCTCAAACACCACTTTCCACCTTCCTCATTTCCCCCGTCTCCCTCTCCCATCCCCTTCCTCATTTCCTCCTTCTCCCTCTCCTCTCTACTCCATTCCTCTCCTCTCCACTCCACTCCATTCCTCTTCCTATCCTTACCTCTTCTCTTTTCTCTCCTATCCTTACCTCTTCCCTTTCCTCTCCTATCCTTACCTCTTCCCTTTCCTCTCCTATCCTTACCTCTTCCCTTTTCTCTCCTATCCTTACCTCTTCCCTTTCCTCTCCTATCCTTACCTCTTCCCTTTTCTCTCCTCTCCTTACCTCTTCCCTTTTCTCTCCTTCCCTCCCCCTCTTCCCTTTTCTCTCCTTCCCTCCCCCTCTCCCCTCTACCCCTCTCCACCCTCCGAAGGTGAGCGAGGGCGTGACCGAGGGCCTGTACCACGCCACGTTCCTCATCCAGCGCATCATGGACATGGAGCAGTCAGAGAGGGAAGCCAGGTTCGTCGTGAAGCCGGGTGTGGATCCCGAACTCGATGACAGTGAGTGTGGGGGCTTTTTTTATTTTAGGAGTGTAGGCTTATGTGTCGGTGTGGGAGGGTGCGGGAGGGTGTGGGAGGGTGCGGGAGGGTGTAGGAGGATTGGCTGGAAGGTGTTGCGGTTTGTGGGTAGCGATCTAGAGACGGAGTGTGACAGAGGTTAGGGTGTGTCGGGAGAGTGTTTCTATGGCAGATTGTTTGGGGTGTGTGGGAGGGATTAGGAGGGTGTGAGAGGGTTTGGGGTGAGTGGGAGGGATTAGGAGGGTGTGAGAGGGTTTGGGAGTGAGTGGGAGGGATTAGGAGGGTGTGAGATGGTTTGGGTGTGTGGGAGGGTTTGGGTGTGAGAGGGTGCGGAAGGGTGTGAAAGGGTGGCTGGTGTGATGGACTGATATCGTAGTGAGTTTTGTGGATGGATAGGTAATTATAAGAACGGAGATGCAAAATTACTAGAATTCTTATAAGATTCGCTTCGTAAATAATCCTGGAAATAATTAGAAATTCTTACTCAACATTCCTTCCCGTATGATCCTTGAGATCCTAGAATCCTTCCTAGACATACTTCTCGAACATTCCTAAAGACTCTCTCTCCCTTCTTGACGTCGAGCAGAAAAGCGTCGATTCAGCGGGCTCGGCGAGGTGATGCGTCGAGTGGCCGAAGTCGAACTAGCCCACTTACCCCCGGAGGTCGAGTCTTGTTGCATCATCTACCTCCCCCACGTGGGCTACCTCCTAGCCTTTCCGCCCACGCCCGAGCTGGACCTCAGCTTCAACGCCCAGGGGTATGATCTGCCCGGACTCGAGTTCATGTTCCGGACCAACGACATGATTTTGTACAAGAGTGAAACGTGTCAAGGTACGTGGGTTGTTCTCTTATCCGTCTCTCTTGTTTTGTTTGTTTTTTCACTTTTTTTCTTTATTTTTGATATACAAAATCACGAATCCAAATAAATATAAATTACGAATTCAGCGTGTTATCTCGGGGAATTTGTTCACGTTCCGGACCAAGAATATGATCTTGTACAAGAGTGAAACATGTTCAGGAAAGTGGGTCGTTTGCTGCTCATCCGTCTTCATTTTTTTTCTTCGTCTCAATTGTCATATTTTTTTCTTCGTCTCAATTGTCATATTTTTTTCTTCGTCTCGATTGTCATATTTTTGTCTTCGTCTCAATTGTCATATTTTTTTCTTCGTCTCGATTGTCATATTTTGTTCTTCGTCTCAATTGTCATATTTTTTTCTTCGTCTCAATTGTCATATTTTTTTTCTTCGTCTCAATAGTCATATATTTTTTTTCTTCTCAATCGTCTTCTTTTTTCTTTTCCATCATCGTCCTTTTCCTTCTTCTTCTTCTCCTCATTCGCCTCGTTTTTTGTCTTCCTCTTTTCCCCTCTCTAAACATCACGACAAAATCCCGAATCCCAACACACAAGAATAACGACCCCCCCCCCCCTTCGCGTCCTCCCCTCGGACAGAGCTGGACCGCGAGCTCGGAGACATCCAGGTGGACATCGCCAATCACGAGACGAGGATCATGATGAGGCTGGTGGAGACGTTGCTGCTCCAGGCATCCACCTTCATCCACCTCGTTCAGCGCATCCTGATGCTGGACTGGTGAGGGATTTTTGTTGTTGTTGTTGTTGTATTCGTCCACTCTTTCTCTGTTTGTTTGTCTGTATGTCTCTGCCTGTCTGTCGCTGTATTGCAGACAAATATGGAGATATACATACGGATAGATAAATCCATATACCGATATACACCGCCGTCATACATCTTAATACACGGCGATGCTAATCTAATCTAATCTGATCAAATCTAATCTAATCTGAGCCTCACTTTCCTTCAAGCTTACTCTCCTTCTCCGTGGTTTCGCGAGAGTGTGGGTGGGTGCGACCCCAGCTGACGAAGGAACCCGTGCTGGAGGTGGAGGAGGCCCGCCACCCACTCTACGAACTCTGCACGCCCGCCTTCGTCGCCAACCCCATCAGGAGCGGCCGGCCCGATCCTTGCATCACTCTCATTACAGGCCCGAATGCCAGCGGGAAGACCGTGTATCTGAAGCAGGTTGGTGGTTCGAGTGTGTGTGTTTGTGCGTGTGGTTTGTGTGTATATATGTTTGTTTGTTTGTTTGTGTGTGTTTTGTGAGTATATATGTTTGTTTGTTTGTTTGTTTGTGTGTGTTTTGTGTGTATATATGTTTGTTTGTTTGTTTGTGTGTGTTTTGTGTGTATATATGTTTGTTTGTTTGTTTGTGTGTGTTTTGTGTGTATATATGTCTGTTTATTTGTGTGTGTGTATGTATGTGTATGTGTGTGTGTGTGTTTGTGTGTGTGTTTATGTGTGTGTGCGCGCGCGCGCGTGTGTATGTCCGAGAGAAGGATTATGACCATACAATAACATACAAAAAAGATCGAATACCAAAGTAAGAAGTAGAAAAACGACCACTTATTATGTCCAGATAATTTCCCCAACTTGTGATTGTGGTTTGGCATTGTCCGGTTCCGTGATGCACATATCATAGGTAACCTTGAGGTGCCATGAGTAATGAACATCAATAAAAATGACAGGAAAATGAGACCTTCTGGACATAGGGAAGGAAACACTTTTTTCACATGATAAGCAACATAAACATTTAGTACATTGTGTCATAACCATATGCCTAACATGTTGCACAATGCCTCATACTCTTATGGCCAACATGTTGCATAATGCCTCGTATCTTATGCCTAGCATGTTGCGCAATGCCTTGTATCCTTATACCTATGTTGCATAGTGCCATATATCATCTGCCTAACATATTGCACAATGCCTTCACCCTTATACCTAACATATACCTCATGCCCGCCTACCCAGTAGACAACCCAATGCCTCATACCCCTCATACCCTGCAGGTGGGCGTGGTGGCGGTGCTGGCTCAGGTCGGGTGTTGGGTGCCGGCCGCCCGCGCTCGACTCCGGCCCTTCGACGCCATCCTCGCCGTCACGCAGTCGACTCCCGCCGTCACGTCGTCCCTGTCCGCCTTCATGCTCGACCTGACGCGGGTACGACGAAGGGAGTTTTTGTTTTTGTTTTTTTTGTTTATTCATTTGTTTCTTTTGTTTTGTTTTCTGGAATAATGAAAGTTTTTTTTTTGTACACCGAAGGATTTTTTTTGTTTTGTTTTGTTTATTCATTTGTTTGTTTTGTTTTGTTTACTGGAATGATGAAAGTATACTTATTTTGTACAAACGCCCGAAGGGATTTTTTTTTGTCTTTTGTTCTTGATTATTAATTGTTTATTACATGTCATTGTTTGTTTATATCATTTGTTGTTTTTTTTGTTTTGTTTTCTGGAATGATGAAAGTTTTTTTTTTCTGGAATGATGAGTTTTTTTTTTTTTTTTTTTTTTTTACACCGAAGGATTTTTTTTGTTTTGTTTTGTTTATTCATTTGTTTGTTTTGTTTTGTTTACTGGAATGATGAAAGTTTTTTTTTGTACACCGAAGGATTTTTTTTGTTTTTGTTTTGTTTATTCATTTGTTTGTTTTGTTTTCTGGAATAATGAAACTTTTTTTTTTTTATTTTGTTGTTTTATTTAATATTTTTCTTCTTTCATTCTTTTTTTCTTTCCAAGACGTAATGAAATAAATGGGAATGGTTAAGTTCGTTGATTATTTTACCTTTTCAATTATTTATTACCTGATATATGTGTTTTCAATGAATGTAAATGATACAGCTTTAAGGATTTCAAACGAGACCACATTATTAACCCTCAAAGTCTTAGATCGTATGTTATGCGGAAGTAGGTGGTATATCTAAGTGAAAGATTAAGGGGTTTGCGATAGGTATTAAGTGTTATGTGGTACTGGTGTGTATCATGTGGTCATGAGTTAGTTCTTATACGTCATTGTATCCTTTCAGTGATTATCTTATAGTATTCTTTTGCCGTGAGCTGGTTTATAGCATGGAGTTTTGTTGGTGAATATTTTGTTGGTGAATAGTGTTATAGTATCCATAGTCTATAGTCCAGAGTTTTTTTTTTTTATGCCTTATTAGATTGTATCATGTCGATGAATATCTTTTGACACCCTATGGCTTTGAGTAACTTTGAATACCCTATCATGTTATCATGTTTACCACGTAAGATAGGGATATGGATGATTTATTTCAAGACCCTTTGCTAAGTATAAAATTGCGTCTCTTTTCTCCCTATACAGCCATTCTTTAAACAGATCAGCCTTCCATTTTCATCTATTACAATGACACCACTGTTAACACGACCCCTCCCCCCTCTGCATCTCGTATAATTTATATTAATTGATCTTTTACACTTTTTTTCTCTAATAAAACTGCCTCTGTTGACCCCCCCTCTCCGCCCCCCCCATAATCAGATGTGCAGCGCCCTGACCCGCGCCACCCGCCATTCCCTCGTCATTATCGATGAGTTCGGAGCCGCCACCTACGAGAACGACGGCGCAGCGCTCCTGACGGCGTGCCTCGACCACTGGGCCGAGCGCGCCGCCGTACGTCCCTCCAGCACCGCCTCATCGCCAGAGCCTGAGCCCGAAGAAGGACTCCAGGGACGCGAGGAAAGGGGGAGTGGGGATCCTCTAGGAGCGCCGCCTCACGTCTTCGTCTCGACGCACCTGTTGCAAGTTTACGACCATCTGGAGTATCCTGCAGACGTGAGATGCTTGGCGAGTATTATTACGCGGCTGGGGTGGGACGCCCCTCCCTTCTTGTTGTCCCGATTGCATCACGGAGAAGGGACATGTGAAAGTATACTCGAGAACCCAGATAAACACGCAACATCATTTCACTAAGAACACCACACTACAATTCAAGAGTTTACACTAACAAGACCTCAGTTTATGAATCTTCCCCTTTTTTTAGGTGCTGGAAGCCGTAGAAGAGAGCGGGTCTGTGGTGCCCTTATACCAGGTGGCGGAGGGACGAGCTCACAAGAGTTACGCGGCCGTGGTGGCTGCCCTCGCCGGGGTTCCTCAGCACGTTGTGGACAGGGCGAATCAGGTGAGAGAGGGAGAGAGGGAGAGAGGGAGAGAGGGAGAGAGGGAGAGAGGGAGAGAGGGAGTGAGGGAGAGATGGAGAGATGGAGAGATGGAGAGAGGGAAAGAGGGAAAGAGGGAGTGAGGGAGAGAGGGAAAGATGGAGAGATGGAGTGAGGGAGAGATGGAGAGAGGGAGTGAGGGAGAGAGGGAAAGAGGGAAAGAGGGAGTGAGGGAGAGAGGGAGAGAGGGAGAGAGGGAGAGAGGGAAAGATGGAGAGAGGGAGAGATGGAGAGAGGGAGAGAGGGAGTGAGGGAGAGAGGGAAAGAGGGAAAGAGGGAGTGAGGGAGAGATGGAAAGAGGGAGTGAGGGAGTGAGGGAGAGATGGAGAGAGGGAGAGATGGAGAGAAGGAATGAGGGAGAGAGGGAGAGAGGGAAAGAGGAAGATGGGGATGGGAGAAATGGAGTGAAGGAGAAAGGGAGATAGGGAGAAAGGAAGAGAGGAAGAAGAGAATAGTAGAGATGGAGACAGGAAGAGGGGAGTGGGAGAAATTGAGTGAGGGAGAGAGGAAAAGAGGAAGTGAGGAAGAGAAGAGTAGGAGAAAGGGAGAGATGGAGTGAAGAAGAGGAGAGTGGGAGAAATGGAGTAAGGGAGAGAGGAAGAGGAGAGTGGTAAAAATGGAGGGAGGGAGAGAGGCAGAGATGGAGAGAAGAAGAGGAGAGTGGGAGAGAGAGAGAGACGGAAAGAGGCAGAGAAGAGAGGGAGAGATTGATAGAGGGAGAGATGGAGAGAAGAAGAGAGTGGGAGAGAGGGAGAGATGGAGAGAGGAAGAGAAGAGAGGGAGAGAGGGAGAGATGGAGAGAGGAAGAGGAGAGAGGGAGAGACGAAGAGAAGAAAAGGAGAGTGGGAGAGATGGAGAGAAGAAGAGTAGAGTGGGGGAGAGGGAGAGGTGGAGAGAAGAAGAGGAGAGTGGGAGAGGAGAGTGGGAGGGATGGAGATGAGAAAAGTAGAGTGGGAGAGATGGAGAGAGAGAGAGAGATGGAGAGAAAGAGAGAACGAAGAGAGACAGCAACTCCCCAATAATCGCACCTATCCAAACGAGCAGGTCTGCGAGTGCGTCCGCGGCGGCCAGCTCCCTCCGCGCTGGTCGCTCCTCGACGACGACGAAGAAGAGA
>NW_028234427.1:4746705-4749922 GCF_977035675.1 Penaeus japonicus | reverse complement strand
TTAAGTTTATGTAAATACACAACAAAATATGCAAGATCTTGCAAACTCGAGTATAGAAAATATATAGAAAAATCGTTTGAAAATTCTAAGTAATGAACATCCTGACTGTGTGTATGAGAAGCCAAGTATTAGCAATATGTTTTAAATGAGAAAGCAGAGAGAGAGAGAGTAAGAGAGAAAGAGAGAGAGAGAGAGAGTGTGTGTGTGAGAGAGAGAGTTAGAAAGAGAGAGAGAGAGAGAGTAAGAGAGAAAGAGAGAGAGAGAGAGAGATAGAAAGAGAGAGAGAGAGATAGAAAGAGAGAGAGAGAGAGAGAGAGAAAGAGAGAAACAAAGAGAAAAAAAGAGAAAATAAAGAGGAAGAGACAGACAGACATAGACAAAAAAAAAAACATAGTTAGACATGCACCATTCCTAAACTAGATAACACAACCTAATTCTCAATTAGAAAAAAAGAAGAAAAAAATAACAGCAACCGAGTTATCAAGAACAGCGCCCAACCACACGAACAAAATCAGAACACACGCCCAACTTTCCCTCACATAAACCCAACAGTCAAGTCACACGAGAGTTGGATAAGGGGATAAGTGGGGTGGAGGAGGGAGGGGGAGGTGGGGGGAGGGGGTGTTAGAAGGAGGATTAGAATAAATTATAGGCTAATACAGCTTAGAACGGATGAAGTGAGGGGAGAGGAGCGAAGTGAGACGAAGAGACTATTGGAGAATGAAGTATTAGAGCTTGTGTGGGCGTGATGGATAGGCGTGATGGGCGTTTTTTGGGTGGGAGGAGGGAGCGAGGGGGGAGGGGCGGAATAGAGTGGCCACATTTCAATTGCTTTTGTGGGATATGGCCCCCTTCGTGGTTTGAATGCCGATTTTGAAGTGAATATGTATATGTATATATACCTGCATATGTGTACACATACACACACTCACACTCATACACCCACACACACACACACACACACACATATATATATAATATATATATATATATATATTTACTATCATATATATATATATATATATATGCATATATACATAATATACTTATATTATATATATTATATATATGAATATATATATATATATATATATATATATATATATTATAATGTAATATATATCTTTATATATGTATATACTACATATATACATATAATATATATATAATATATATATATATATATTATATATATATAATATATATATATATAGTGTATATACATATACCACACACACACACACACACCACATACACACACACACAACACACAACCACACATCATAGATATATATTATATATATACATATTTATATATATAATGCTATATATTATTATATTATATATATTTATACATATATATATATATATATATATATATATTATATCTATATATATATATATACATTATATAAATATATAATATAAATAGTGTAAACTACATATATATATCTATATATATATATAATACATATATATATAGATTATATATATATATATATGTATATATATTATATAAATTATATATTATTATTATATATATCTATATATATATATACATATATATATATATATATATAACATCTATACATATATCTATATATTATACACACACACACACACCACACATACACGACACACACACACACACAACACACACACACATATATATGCATATATATATTTATACATATATATAAATATATATATATATTATATATATATATATATATATGTACTATAATACATATATATATAATACTTATATATATACATTATATATATGATATATATATATATTATAGTATAATATATTATAATATTATATTATATGAAAACCCAAAGATACAACACCCCCCACCACCACACACATACACACACACACCCACAAACACCACACACACATATATATATATATTTATATATATTATATATATATATTTCTATAATATATATTATATAATTATATACATACATGATAATATTATTTTCTATATATATAAATATATATGATATAAATATAATATATGTATATATATATATAATTATATATATATATATATTTATATATACATATATAAATATATATATATAATATAAATTGTGTGTTTATATTATATCAATAATATATATTATATTATATATATATATTAAATCATATCTACTATTCAATGTTATGTATAATATATAATAAAATATATATAGTATATATATACATATATATATATATAAATTACATATATATCTAATTACATATATATAATTACTATATATCATATATATACTAATATATCATTAATGATATAATTATATATATTTTTATACATATATATTATATATATATGTTTAAAAAATATATATATATTTATATCTATATTATATTTACATATAATATTTTATATATATCTATATATATATATATATATGATATATCATACATAATATACATATTTACATATATTATATATATATATATAATTATATACTATCTTATATAATACATAATGTACATATACACATACATATACACATACATATACATATACATAATAAAGATACATACATAATACACACTCACACACACACACACACACACACTCACACCTCATATATATTTTATATATATCAAGATATTATATAATATATATATATATAATATATATATATCATAATTATATATATATAGATAATATATATATTATGCATATATTATATATATATATATATATATAATATATAATATATATATATATATATATGAATATAGAGGTATATATAGATAGAATAGATAGATTTATACACATATATTGTATATATATAAATTTATATATATATATAGTATTATATATATATAAAATATATATAATATATCAATATATATATGTATATATGAATATAGAGATATAGATAGATAGATAGATTTAGACATATATATATATATATATATATATATATATATATATATATATATATATATATATATGTTTCACCTTTTGTCCTTACGTGATAACAGTGTGCAAAATAACATAAGCCGTATGCTGTTTAAGGTAAGAGGTACTGAGTAAATGATAAACACAGTTAATACTGCCATACTGACTGTCATAACGCCTTTTTAGTTCTACAAGATATATTAATGTAATTGTGTTATATGCTTAAGTTTTGACGACACACTGTTAATAAGTTTGGTTTCATTATTTGCTGTTTCAATGCGTTATGA
>NW_028234427.1:4724103-4734105 GCF_977035675.1 Penaeus japonicus | reverse complement strand
ACATACATATATAAATATTTATATATATAGATATTATATATATTTATATATATATATATATCTATTTGTTTCTTTGCGCGCGTTGTTTTTTGGGTAAAAAATATTTAGGATGTCTATGCATATAGATATATTTATATATATATATATATTATGTATATATATATATATATATATATATATATGTATATATATTATATATATATTGATATATATATATATATATATATATGTATTTATATATAGATATATATGTATTTATATAATCTTTATATACATGTATTTATTTATATATATTCTTATTATATGTATATGTATACATATATATTCTTATTATATATATATATATATATATAATATATACTATAGATATATATACTTTACTATTATACATACATCTATATATGTTATAATTACATATATAAATCTACATATATCATATATATTTATAATATATTATATATATATATATATTTTATTATATATATACTATATTATATAGATTATATATATATATATATATAATATATGATATTAATATATATATTTATATATATATATATATATTTATTATACATAGATATATATATATATATATATATATATTATATACATACATATTAATAGTTAATTACATATATTATATATATATTTATATATATATATCTATATATTTATATACATATATGTACATATACACCATATACTATACACAAATTACATTCCATATCATATAAAGATACATATTACATACACAACACACACACACAACACACATATTTATTATAAATATATTAATATATATAAATATAATATATATAT
The DNA here is from genome assembly GCF_977035675.1 of Penaeus japonicus. Lineage (NCBI taxonomy): Eukaryota > Metazoa > Arthropoda > Malacostraca > Decapoda > Penaeidae > Penaeus > Penaeus japonicus. The sequence continues at coordinate 4,733,286 of NW_028234427.1, read as the reverse complement.
ATATTATATATATATATATCTCTATTATTATATATAGATATATATATATAGTATATATCATAATATATATCATAATATATATATATATATTTATATTATATATATTTATATATATAGAGATATATATATTTATATAAATATATATATATATATATATCATAACTTATATATATATATACTTTTTATATATATATCTCTATATATATATCATAATTATCATATATATATATTTATTATATATATATATGTATATATATTAATATTATATATCTATATATATATATATATATATATATATATACATACTATATTTATATATATCTATACTTTTATATATTATAAATATATATATTATATATATTGGATATTAGAGGTATGATAGAAGATAGATAAGATTTATCCACCAATAATATGTATATATATATATATATCATATATATATATATATATATATATATATATATATATATATAGATATATATGTATATATCTGTATAGAGATATAGATAGATAGATAGATTTAGACATATATATATATATATATATATATATATATATATATATATATATATATATATATGTTTCGCCTTGTCCTTACGTGATAACAGTGTGCAAAATAACAGAAGCCGTATGCTGTTTAAGATAAGATATGATAAACACAGTTAATACTGCCATACTGACTGTCATAACGCCTTTTTAGTTCTACAAGATATATTAATGTAATTATGTTATATGCTTAAGTTTTGACGACACACTGTTAATAAGCTTGGTTTCATTATTTGCTGTTTCAATGCGTTATGACCTCATATCTTGTATTCGGGAACAAGATGGTGCTTTCCTTTTGTATCAAGTTAAAGGATATTGTGTTGGTTTACATCTGTGTCATTTACTGCAAGCTCACACTTGAAATTAATAATACCATGTAATAGTTAACTAATTAATAACTGGCTGGCAATAGGGAAAGACTTTCGCAAATAAACATTACGTAAGAATGACACGAAAGAATATGGAGTCTCGGGAGCAGTGCATCGTCACTCTAATCTAGAGGGTCGACCCAAAGCAACAGGTCTTCGGACTAAACCAACCTCGATGCTGTAGGACTTGTTGATGGCGAATCTCTCGCGGTTGGTCTCTGCTGCCTTCATGTCTTCGGGAGGGTGTTCTGCTGCTCGCGGGATCTCGGGCACGACTGGACGAAGCTTGGTCAGGTCACCGCCGCAGTGCCAGCAGAACTTGAAGATGCCAAAGCGCGCGAACTCCAGGTTGGTGGTTTACTGCGAGTCGTGGGAAGACGAGAGCGCGTGGGAGGGAGCTGTGCAGGGGCGGGGGAGGCGGAGGGGGAGGGCGGAACCTCGGGCCGAAGTCACGTCAACAGGAAGCGACACGGAGTGGATGGTGGACGGGCGACAGGAAAGCAGCGCGCTCGCGACACTGGAAAGCACTTTAACGCCTCTTGTCGGTCGCTTCTAATGGGCCCACGACCTTTTATTATATGTCAAGCTCGACGAGAAACCGTCTCGGAGGCATCGAGCTGGAGTTCGCCCGCCACGCGCACGCTCCGCCCACCTGCTGGAAGCCTTTCGCTGATTGGTTCGCGCCAAAGGGAGCCCGTACTGCCATTGGTGCTTTTGATTCCGTCGGGCCAATGGCAACACGACTGGTTACATGACACAGGTCACGTGAAAATGTTACACGTAACATCGGGAAAGTGATTTACTGGGTCGGAATTAGCCCTAAAAGCAATATTCGTGGGCGAAAAGGACTGCTTTGCGACGGTAATCTTTCCCGCCGCGTTTCCCTTTCCGCTTCTGTTGACTTTTTAAGAGAAAGCACATCGGGCAGGCTGCGGCGGCGGAACTAATTAGGTTTCGCAAGAGTAGCAGATAAAGCTAGATGAAAAAGACACTTAGTCAGAAAAATATCCTAAAGGGACAGATATTTAACAAAATATATATCCTTCACCACACCTATTTTTTCCCATCCACTGTTACAACTTTATGGAAAAAAAGGAAAATCCTTGCCCTCCCACAAAAAATAAGAGTAAATCCCAGAGCAGCCACGCCAAGTAATTTTCTCTCTTCAGCCTCTTCCTTCTCCTCCTCCTTCTTTTTCGTCCTTCTTGTCTTCTCCTTTGTATTCCTCTTCTTCTGCTTCTTTTTCGTTTTCTTCTTCTTTTTTGCCTTCGTTTTCCATTTTCTCTTCTTCTTCTTCTTTGTCTTCCTCTTCCTCTACTTCTTCTTCATCGTCTTCGTCTTTATTTTTTCCTTATCTCCTTCGTTTTCGTCTTCTTCTTCTTCTTCTTCTTCTTCTTCTTCTTCTTTATCTTCTTCGCCTTCTTCTTCCTCTACTTCTTATCCCAAGTCTTCTTCCTGCGCTACCTCTACATCTCCTACATCTCCTTCTTCCTCTTTTTTTTTCTTATTCTCTTCTTTTTCTTCTCCTTCGTCTCCACCTCCCTCCTCTTTTTTACTCTCCTTCTCCTTCTTCGCCTTTCCCTTTCCCTTCTTTGCTGTTCTTCTTCCTCACATTTTCTTCCTTTTTTTCCAAGCCCCATCTTCCCGGCTGAGGAGCGCAAAAGGGGCCACAGAAGGAGGCGTCGGAGGCGGCCGAAGGAAACCCGAGATACGACAGAAGGAGGCAGATTCCTGGACCGGAAATGGAAGGCGCGTTGGCCCCCTTCCGATCCCAAGCGGACGGAACTCTCGAAATCGTCCAATTTATATAAGTGCGTCTTTTCTCTCTTTCTCTCTTTCTCTCTTTCTCTCTTTCTCTCTTTATCTGTCTATCTGTTCATCTACATCTCTTTCTGTCTCTTTTGTTTATTCTCTGTCTCTGTCTTTCTTTCTTTTTCTTTCTTTCTTTCTAACTCTTTCCCTCTCTCTCTCTATCTCTATCTCTCTCTTTCTTTCTCTTTATATATAGATATTATATGATATATATATATTTATATATATTTATATAGTATATAGATATTTTTAGGTATATATATAACTCAATTATTTCTCTCTCGCTTCTCTCTATTTCTTGCCTTTCTTCTCCCTCTCTCTTCTCTCTCTCTCTCTCTCTCTCTCTCTTCTCTCTCTCTCTCTCTCCTCTACTTCTCTTCTCTCTCTTTAGTTCTCTCTCTTTCTCTCTCTCTCTCTCTCCTCTCTCTCTCTCTCTCTCTCTCTCTCTCTCTCTCTCTCTCTCTCTCTCTCTCTGCTTCTCTCTTCTCTCTCTATTTCTCTCTCTATCTATCTATCTTTCTCTTTCTCTCTCTCTCTGCTTCTCTCTCTCTGTCTATCTACCTATCTATCTATCTCTCTGCTTCTCTCTCTCTCTCTCTCTCTCTCTCTCTCTGTTTCTCTCTCTCTCTCTCTCTCTCTCTCTCTCTCTCGCGCTTTACTTTTTCTCTCTCTCTCGCTATTTCTCTCCTCTCTCTCTCTCTCTCTCTCTCTCTCTCTCTCTCTCTCTCTCTCTCTCTCTCTCTCTCTACCTCTCTCTCTCTCTCTTCTCTCTCTCTCTCTCTCTCTTGCTCTCTCTTTTCTGCTCTTCCTTTCTCTCTTCTCTTCTCTTCTCTCTTCTCTCTCTCTTCTCGCTTAAAGGTACAAAAGTACAAAAGACAATTAAACAAAATAAATACACACACACATACATGCTATATATACATTGTGTGTGTATATATATATATATATTATATATATATATATATGATTACGTAAAGTATTTATATATATATATGCATTATTATATCGATAATGTTTGTATGTAGTATGCATTGATAGGGGGGTAGTATATATATATATATATATATATATATATATATATATATATAGCATATATATATATATAGGGTAGGGGGGTTACATATAATTTATATATATATATATATCATATATACTTTTAATATCATATAGTATTTCGTATGTAAATGCATATAGATATTATAATATATTTATATATATATATACGTGCTATCATTATATAATATATATATATATATACTTATTGATATATCATGTACCATATATGATTTACATGGTATATATTGTATCATATATATTCATAGTATTATACTATATAGTATATATATATATATATTATTATATATATATCTATATACATTTTTATAGATATACTTTTTATGCATGATACAATAATATACATATAAAGCATGTGTAGGTATTACATTATATATTATATGATAATATATATATATATATATATATAATATTATATATTTCCTGATACGCATATATATAGAGATACACATACACACATCTCAACACAACTCACAACACACACACACACACACACTCAACACACACACACACCTCGCGCTATATATATATATATTTCTTATATAATATATTAAATATAGCTTACTATATATATATATATCGTTTATATTCTATCTATTCATATATTACATCAAGTATATATCTCATATTATATATATACAATATGTATATATTATCATATCTTAATATATATAATAATATTATATATATTATATGCGTATATATTATATATATATATATATATTTTCTTTGTAATACTTAATATATATACACAACATAGTGCTTCGTTGTGTGATATGTATAGAGTTACTAATATATATATCTATCATTATTATATATAGTTATTATATTATTATAGAGAAGATTATATATGTATTGTATATATATAATATATATTATAATCATATATATATATAATATATATATATATATATATGTGCACCTATATATCATAATATATATATATATATTAAGCTTATTATATAGTATTTATCTGATGATTATATGTACTTATGTATTCGTATATATATAGTTTATATATATATATACTATATATATATATAGTATATTATATAGTATGTTATATGCATATATAATTATATTATATATATATATACTATTTAATATATATATAGCGGATATATATATATATATAGTATATTATATATATATAATTATGCTATATAGTATATCATTATTATGCATAGTATGCATATGTATTGATATATGATCATATGTATTATATATAATATTAATTCTATTATATACTCTACGAGTATATAATATATATCATATATCGTTATTAGAGTCCCTATGGTATATACAGTTTATATATAGTATACATATATGCATATATATTGATATATACGTATGTATGTATATGATAAATTATCACATATTATATATACATATAATATTATATATACTATATATATTTATATACTATAGTATATATATTATAACAGTATATATATATATGCATATGAATTACATATATACATATATATATATATATATATTAGATATTTATATATATTATAACTATCTATCTTGAAATATGTAATTTATATACAATCTATATATACCTAATACTTGCTATATAATATGATGGATCGCTAACGTATTGGTATTATATATTAAATATATGGTAGGTATGCATAAAATTGATATTACTATATATATATATATATATATAGTATATATATATATATATATATATACCATATATATATAAATATGTAATCTATTGCCATAGTATATCTATATAGAATTATATTTATATAGTATAAATATATATATAATCGTCTATATATATCTATATATAATATATAGATACATATATATATACATACAAATATTCTTTTATATGCATAGTTATATATATATATATATATACGATACGGCTATTATCATATATATGCAGTATATGGTGAGTATATGATAGTGTTTATACGTTCATACATACATTATATAATATAGTATATAAATATATTATAATAGTATATTATTATATTAATTATATAAGTATAGTGTATCATTTATATGCTATATATATATATATATATTATATATATACGTTTATATAATATATATCTATATAGTATATATAACGCGTAGTGATATGGTTATAATATACTATATAATATTAGAATGATATACATACATATCGTCGCTGATCTATCATATATGATGGACTATATATGTACTATTATATATAGTATATGTCGTATACTATATACCTATGACATACTCATTATATATATATATATATTTATATATATATATAGTATTTTCAAGTATAGTCGGATATATATATCGAATATATGGCGATATAATATGGATATATACATATATTATATATATATATATATATATATAAATTATAATTATAATACCTATATATATCTTATATCTTATATATATATATATTATATCATGCATATGTAGTATCTCGATATATATGCATATTATATATATATTTATGATATATCTATTTCAGTGGTATATTATGATTAGACGTAATATATATGGTATTAGACAATTATATATATATATATTATATTATATATGCAGTACACTATAGGATATATGACATATGTATTATTATAGATATCATACTCTGATATAGTAATTTCGTATATGTTTGTAATATATATATAGTAGTATATATATCTGTGATGTAGTATGGTAATATATACATATGTAATATATATATGAGTCATCTAATATGCATAATATATGATATATTTACTTTATGTATGTATAATATATATATTAGTATACAAATATAGTATATTTATATATATATATATATATATATAATATATATTTATATAGTCTATGGCATATAAAGACATATATCATGATATATATATATAATATATAATATATATATATTATATGAGAAATGAGGGGTATATATAATATATATATATATTATGTATATATAGTAGCCTATTATAATATACATATAAGCATATATAGTGATAATAATACGTTATCTATATAATATATATCTATATATATCTAATATATATATATATTATAATCTATATAAGATATATATATATAATACATATAAATTATATATATATATATAACAATATATCTATTATATTATTATATCAGAATAGATACATATATCTATGTTATATAGATACAAATTTAATATACATATAATATTTATATAGTATTATATATATATATATATATGTATGTATATATATATATATATATATTATATATTAAGATATATATTATATATATACTATATTAATTGTATTCTATAGAATGATATTGATAATAATTATATATATTTAGATACATATAATATATATGTATATATATATCATTATTTCTTATAGACTTAGTTTATATCTATATATATATATTATATATTATATGCATCTATAAATATATATAGTATATAGTTAAGAATTATATATATATTATAGTATATACTATATATATCTATTGTGTATATATATATAGTATATTCATATATATAAGTTATTTAGTGAACATTATATGATATATCTAGATATACATACACATTCTACCTGATACTTGGTGTATGCACTATAGTATATATATTATATATATATATACATTTATAGGTAATAGTTAGTTATTGCTATATATATATATATATATATTCATATTTATAATACTATAACAATAACTATATATATAGTGATATTATATATATATGTATATATATTTGATATAGTTTATATACTTATAATATAGAATATTATATATATATAGCGCATGCTATTATATCATAATATATATTATATAATATCTATATTACATATAATAAGGGATATACATGTATATATTTCTAATCTATCGTATATATATATATATATATATAGGGTATAGTTCTTAGTTTTACTATGCATATTGTATGATATATTCATATATATTGTTGTATGTAATGGTATATATATGGAGATATATATATACTAATATCTATGATCAAAGCTAAGCGGTATATATGTGCTATATATAAGTTACTATATAGAATATATATATATAATTATATGCAGGTTATATATATATATTTTTATGTATGTACTTATATGGTATATGTCAAATTATATATATATATATAACTATATTCCATATATAGTATATATATATTATATATATATATATACTATATATTTATATATCTACCAACATATATAATGGATATTACTATATATATATATATATGTTAATATATATATATATGTAATAATGATAATAATAACTAATATCTTAGATTAATGATAATGATAATAGTATTATCTATCTATCTATCTATCTATTCTATCTCTCTATACTATAACAGCACAACACACACACACACACCAACATATTTAATATTAATAATAGTATATTCATATAGTAATATATATATATAGGTATATATATATTATAGTATATATATAATATATATATATATATATTTATATATATATAGCATACATATATCATATATATATATATGATATTCCACTATATTGTAATATATATATCTATATAGTATATATATACAGGTATATATATTATATATATAGTATATATATAGGTTATATATCATATATATATATATAAATATAGTATATAATATGTGTGCATATATATAGCATATAAACGTGCGTGAATAGTTTCGACATTCCAGCAGGAATACCGTGCACTTTTCGTGTTGACTCCGAATAGCTTTAATAAGTCAGGCCGCCAAAATGTAGATGTGGGAGAAGGAAAGCATTAAAATTGGAGATATTCTCCACGTCCGAACTAATTATCCTTAATCAAGACCCATTTTCGGATGAATCTTCAGGACTAATTTTCTAGAAAGTTAATTGACGTCATAATTAATCTGAAATGTTGTGATTTGATGTGTCAGTTATTTTTTTTAATTGGCTTGATCATTCTAATTTAGTAATATTTATCGATCATATATCATGATAGTATTTTATCGTGTGTTATTGATTAATAACTGGTTGTTAGTAATAATACTCTTTCATTTCGGAAATTATGAGTGATGGTAATGATACTTATAACTCATTATCAATCAGCATTTATTCATTATTACTACCGCTAGTATTATAAAAAAAATTATATGTTAGTTAGCATAATTGTTATCGATTTTTTTTTTCATATCGTTTATTCTTATACCATTATTCTGTGATATTTTTTATTACTGTTGTTGTTTGATGATCATGTATCATTATTATTATTATAAATTCATTAATTCTTATTTTCATAATCAACATGATTATCATCATTATCACTATTATAATCTATCGTTATCCGTTGATCATTATCCTTATTCTTTTTAATCACTCTCAATTATTATTTTTTGGTTTTCTTGTATTGCCATGTATCATGCATCAATTTCATCACTGTACTT
>NW_028234427.1:4709103-4714103 GCF_977035675.1 Penaeus japonicus | reverse complement strand
ATTTGATAAAAGAGCTTTTTTTTACGATGATGCACATACTTGCCTCGTAGTCACGTTGAGAACATCTTTGTGTTCTCATGAGCCACGGGTTAGCCAAGGTCATTCTCGAAGTGACCTGACCATCATTGATATATAAGCTTTCCGCTTTCTTCGTATCTATGCCCTGAAGGAGATTTACAGATTTTGTAAATCCCGTAACGGTTTTCCGAAGTCTACCCAAACCATTAATTGGAGAAACCAGTTTTCTCTTAGGATAAGCTTTTTAGGGTAAACCATAGTATTCTCTTGTAACTTGCGTAACTAATAATAATTATCATAAAAGGAATCGATGGATTCCTCTCCCTCTGTACTGTCCATATATGGTCGTTTTTACCCGCGATTCCGCCCCTATGCCCCACAATCTGGGTCCCGATAGTAGGGGAGGGCATGAAGTAGATCAGGGAAATTAAATTCAGGGCATATTTCTCATGTAAAATCTTAACCCAATTACCTACCTAACTTTGCCTAGTTTTGAAGTTAACCCTACGCAAGGGGGACCTTCGCTCATCCCTGGACACTCCCCCCGCAAAAAAAAAAAAAAGACACTTCGTGCCACTTACGATACATAATTAGTTCTGGAAATGGCCATAGATCGTTATTGGGTGTTGGAGGTTGCCTGATGTATGATAGCGCATGCGTGTAATTATTACACTGAGGGTCTCCAGTCCACAGCTCTTCAGTAGCCGTAAATACGTAAACATTGAACCATGTTTGGATTTCAGGGCGAATATGGTGGCCTATCGAGATATTTTCCACAAGTTATGTTTCACGAAGTGCCTTGAATAGGGGGGTCCAGCAGGGGAGTGAAGCCCCCTCTTGCCTAGGGCTAACTTCAAAACTAGGCAGAGTTAGGTAGGTAATTGAGCTAAGATTTTGCACACGAGATATGCCCGGAATTCATATTTTACCCCGTAATTTCTCTGATCTACTTCACGCCCCACCACACCCCACCCTACTATCGGGGTCCAGATTGTGGGGCATAGGGGCGGAATCGCGCATCATATCCACTATATATCAATAGTACATGTTGAGAGGAATCCATCGATACCAATTTGTGATATTTAGTAACACGGCACTATTCAGGAGAAGCTGCTGTTCATGAGACGATATCTAGTGAGGAGGAATGTGAAACGGTGTTGTTGGGTGATGCTACTAATGCCTCTCAATCAACAGAAAAAAAAACAGAAATGCTCCACAATATCTGAATTAAATGCTCCACCTTCGCCCCATATATCGACAATGCAACAGATCTCTTCAATAGCAATGTTGATTGTGAGGAAACGAAGGCCAAGATCATATCAGCCGAAGGGACAACAAAGGGCGATCCAGTGACCATGGCAATGTATGGAATGTATAACCAGATGAGCTAATAAGCGCAGGGAAATTTAAAGATATATATAAAAAATGAGGTGGGACCTGATTATACAATGGTACTCAGATTGGCTGTTTCCTGAACACGAAATAAAATCTCGTCATAAAGTAAAGCCATAATAATTACAACTGTGCTGTAGACAATATTCGCAGGCAGCGAAATGGAAATGACAGCTAGCAGTCAGCGCCATCTGGGAGTTGTAAGAGGCTCTACAGCATTCAAGGTCGAGAGTGGAAAACGCAAGATAGATGACTGGGTAAAAAAAGATAAAATATACCATCACCAAGAGGATAATTCCATAGCAACAACAAAGCCCCATGTTGCTTATAAAGCCTCCATGCGTGAAATCAAACATCGGCGGACCTTCCTGATGAGAACTGTCCCAAACATCGCACAGCTGTTTCAACCGCTTGAAGATGCCATAAGAGATATGTTCATCCCTGTTCGCCCCAAAAAATGGAAGTATAACGCCCATGAGAGTCTTAGTGATGTTACTACCACACAGTCCCGGTGAAAATAGCACAGAGAATACTAAAAATTCTCTAGCAATTCACACCGTCTGACAAAATGCAACAGAGCCCCTTGCAACACGTGAAACTGACTCGCGAGAGCAACAGGGAATCAAGTCAACTCCATCGAAAAACGAAGTAAAACAAGAAGACCAACTAAAGGCGATAGTCCTTTATTTATCCAACGGCATACGACTGAAGGAAGAGGTTGAGCAGGAAATAAGAGCATCCAACTAGTAAATAATCTTCAGTCTTAACAAATAGGAATCCACTGTTGCTATAGTCCTTCGGTACGGTTGGTCGGTGGAAGGTTTACTCAACCAGTGCTCATGTGGATCCTCTTTTGATGTTGTTGGCGCGATGAAATGCAAGAATGGGAAGCCTTGTCTGTATTAGTCAGGATGAAGAGCGAGATGTAACACCCAAAAATGCTGAAAGTAGTTTGCCCCGACGTTACAGCAGGGTCATTTTGATTGCTATTGGAAAGCGAAAGATCGACATATCAAATGGTCAACTCATCAAATGGGGCAAGAGTTGAGCTTAGCGTTCGAGGATTCTGGAGCCTTGGACAGCGAGCCTTCCTCGACACCCGAACCTGTAACTCCATGTCATCAAACTCAACACTGACAGAAGATGGAAAAAAAACTAGGGCGCACCCAAAAAAGAATTCTAAATATAGATCATGGAACTTTCACACCATTAGTTTTTGCAACTTCAGGTGGAAGGGGACCTCAGGGTAAATGGTTCTATGCGAAGCTGACTGAAGCCATGTCAGAAAAAAAGAAAACTGCTCCGAGAGGAACACAAGCCTCAAGCTTTAAGATTAAGACTACCTCTCAAGGTGGAATAGACTTTGAACTAGCGGAACGCGTGGAAGTATGGTTAAGAAAAATATGGTATGTATGTTCTAATGAAAGGTGAGGATTTAAAGCCTTTTTTGTATTCATCATCAGCATTACACAAATCACCCTCACTGTTTTCCAGGTACGTGTGGCAGCGAGTTGTACGAGTGGCACTTGGCTCTACTATCTGCACTGCTCTTAGGGTATGTTGCTGTTGTTTACATACATTACCTGTATTTCTAACAGTTGATGGAGAATCGACGACTAATATACTATATCATTTTCATATCAATATCATTAACATTATTGTTTTCATTATTAGTATTAACATTATTATCATCTTGCTGTTTATTATCCACTGTTGCGTCATATTGTAGTCATTCGTCTGTTTTCTAATTATGTATTTACTTTTACTGTTTTGTGATTTTTCTCTATGTGTGTATCGGATACCTAATGCATATGTATTTGTTCTTACTTTAGGCGCTGCGGATTATTGTTGGGGATTAACCTTGATTTACACTTATATTCTAATCGTGACTATACTTTTAGTGGTGTTGTGAAACTTTGTGTATGACCTCATTGAATCTATTATAGATGTACGTGGAAGTAAAAATGTAAATATTGTTTAAACCTCCTCTCTCTTTCTCTCTCTCTCTCTCTCTCTCTCTCTCTCTCTCTTTCTCTCTTTCTCTCTCTCTCTCTCTCTCTCTCTCTCTCTCTCTCTCTCTCTCTCTCTCCACTAAAACGATTAAACTTCCGCAAATCTTGTCATTGCTTAGACTCTGTAATTATATATATAGTGAGTCTAAGCTATTGTCGCCAGCGGGAGAAAAGGTAGAAAACCCATGTTCATTAAAGAAAGAATTTGTACCCAGTCGACAATTTGGAATTCCTGAAGAGAGATCGACCGTTTTCTATGTATCCGTTTTCTATGTGTCCGTTTTCTATGTGTCCGTTTTCTTTCATTTCTGGTACGTTTTCTACGTTCGAGATTTCTATGGAGGAAAAACATTTAAAAGGATTTTTTTGTGAATCATATCAATGGAAGAAAATAAAAGAGTAGCAGATAAAAAAACTGGTGTTATAATCAAGATTTTTTTTTCGACGATGGTTCTTATGCTATTTTGTGCTTCCTTACGTGTTCTTTCTTTATTATTTTTTTTCTTCTTTTAGATTTAACAATTATGGCGACCAATTTTTCCTATGATGTTTTGTCTCAGGGTGTTTGCTAGAGTTTCTTTCTTCGTGTCCGTTCTTAAACCCTCTTTTTTACAAGCTTTGCTAAAGTTCTTTGAAACTGAATCTGGACTTGTAAAAACAAAACAAAAAACAATAAGGAACGTCAAATTCTAATGGCAGTTGTGTTTTCACTCGTATCTGGGAAGCCTAATGACTATGCAGATATTTTGTTATAGTTAAATATTAGATAAATTTCATATATTACAATATCATATGATTTATCCCGTTTGTGCATTTGTTTTTCCTTTCTTTCCATTTGGTTCTTCTTAAAATAATCAAATAAATAAACAAACATGAAGTTATTATTTTTTAACATCACTCGATGATTTATGAAACATTCAAAGGTCTTTTCGTTATCAATGAACTATCTATCATATATATATATCTCAAGTTTCCCATCTTAACCAACAATGATGTGGTTGTACATCAAATTCATGTCACGAAATGAATGCCATCGTTTATTATTCCTTTCCCTGTCACCCCTCCGGAAGCTAACATTTCTCTACCTGTCACGGGTCTTTTGAAATCTTTGAAAATTAACTCGACAACTTCACTTTATTTTGAGTACCCAGAGCTACAGAGTAATGAACAGAGAACACACCAGAATAAAAAAAAATATTTTAGATATATTCTCATTACACGTTATCACGAGAAAATAAATATTGCTATTATGAGGAATAGATATTGCTATTACTCGTATGTCTGGAAGGGTGGAGCCGGCAGAAAGTAAACATGATCTTGAGCCTGAAGATTCTGATGACAAGGTGTTAATCCCCAACTCTACCGACATGTCTTGGCCTAAGTTCATTGTGACAAATGGATAAAAGTGGTATAAATGAGACTGAATATTTTCACAACACAAGAGATGTAATTGACGCGTTGAAGACGGGGTAACCCGAAACGCGTCAATTACATCTCTTGTGTTGTGAAAATATTCAGTCTCATTTATACCACTTTTATCCATATCTCGGCCTCTCAGTCATCTGACTGTCACGGGAC
>NW_028234427.1:4664103-4669103 GCF_977035675.1 Penaeus japonicus | reverse complement strand
TCTTATATGATGCTTTCTTCTGATCATCTACAATAAACGACAGAAATTATTTACGAAACCCATTTCTAATGTTTATTTTTTTGTTTTTTTTGTGCTTCGTTTGCTTCTGATGAGATTTAGATATAAGAAAATATGTCATAACTGCTGATGAGTTCAGAAGAACGCTCATACATCCAAGCCTTCAGAATGATAATTATTACATTCACTCAACCTTTCAAGCAAAATATGTGTGTGAGTCTACAGTAGCTATAGCAGTTGGAAGAAAACTTCAGATACATTCAAAGAAAAAAGTGGCATAAAGTGATCACATATAACTCTCTATTTGTTTTTTAACATGTATGTCGGGAAATAACGACTTTTCAAGGGTAACCGATGTTATCAGGTATTTCAGGCTCGGAAATAGAGGCCAGATAGTCCTTGTAGTTCTCCTGGATTTTCTGCTTGAAGGCCACAACCCAGAAGGCCAAGTTGACCACCGCATAGACCAGCGCAGCGAAAACGTTCCCATATTTGTTCACGAACTTCGCGGTCCAGTTCGGACATTTTTCTTTCTTCTCCTCCTCCTTCTGCTCCTTGTTGTCCTCGGCGGACGGGGCGATCTGGACGGTGCTCTGCAGAGTCTCGAAGGTCTTCTTGATCGCCTCCCTCCAGAACCGGTGCAGCTCCGTCTTCTCGTCGAGGCCCTTGGGGAGGTCGGCTTCCTTGAGCATCTCCTCGCGTTCCTTCATGGCTTCGATCTCGTGCTCGTAGAAGTGGAAGTACTCGACCAGCGTGTGTAGCATGATGATGAGGAACGTGTAGATGATGGAGAAGAAGAACCAGATGTCGACCAGCTTGAAGTACGAGGTCTTGGGAAGTGTGTCCGCCACCTGGGAGAAGAGGGTCATGAGGACCAGGAGGGAAGTCAGCGAGACCATGATTCGGTTCTGGAAGTCGTACCACTTGAAAAAGAAAGTGGCGTAGGATATGAGGTTGATGACGGTCGTCGGGATGAAGATGGTGAGGATCTGCGAGGCGAAGAGGTGCTTCATCTGGATACTGACGGCCAAGCCTGAGTAAGGATCGATGGACACGTAATCCGACACCTCGATCCTGCCCACCTCGTACTCCGTGAGCTTGTCTTTCGCCTCGTAGTTGATTCCTACGCCATACCTCAGCAGCGACACATACGTGAATGTGTTGCGCTTCACACGGAAGATCATGCTGCAGTAATCCGTGTTGAAGGGATAATAGAAGAAGCTGAAGATGCAAGTGAAGGTGACGGTATATTTACGTGATATACGGATGTAGTTCTCACTCCCGCTGTAGATGGATGCTGGCAGAGAGCAGGAGACAAGAGGTGCTCTTATTATGGTCTGAATTCAAGGTACACACTGACTTATCTAATCATGCATACACGTAAACACACGGAAGGCCTGGAATGCTAATATTTGGCCATGGAACAAATGTTCCAAACCAAGCATTATTTTATAGCTAATCAAAACCAGAAAGTGCAATATCAAAGTGAAAATATCATAGAAGACCAGAAAGAATACAAAAAAGGAAGGTGTTTTTCAACAACAGAGGGTTTCACGTGTCATAAAACGACATGGAGTCCTCAATCAAAAGGATTACCTTCTTTAGACAACTCCACATTGTCGTCCAGCTTCTTGCCGAGCCTCTTGATGGTGACCTTGGCGTCGTTATCCACCTCCGACTTCTGATTGTTCTCGGCGTTGAGGAAGTCGATCACGGGGACCCAGATGTCCTTGGCGTCCTCGGGGAGAATGATGTTGAGCTGCCGGTCCTTCTTCAGGTTCTTGAACTGGAGTCTGATGTCCTTCCAGATCATGCGAATGACGATGTCGACCGTGAATTTGTTGTGGATGGCGTCTATGGACTTGAAGGAGAGCAGCGTGAGGTTCAGGAACACGGGGAGCGGGCCCGTGCCGTTGACCGAGGGCGGCGGGAGGGTCGGCTGGTACCCGTCGGGCCGCAGCACCGTCGAGCAGTCGAGCTCGTCCGACTTGTCCTCGCACTGGGCTCGCCGATCGCACACCTGGTTGAGCGGGATGCAGTTGCCGTTGTTGCAGGTGAACTCCTGGTTCTTGCTGCACTGCGTGAGGGCGAGAGACAGCAGCTCGCCCGCCTTCTTCCCGCAAAACCCGTGGGAGAACTGCCAGTTGTTCCTGCCGATGGGGAAGTCAATGGACCCGGACTCCTCCATGATGGCGTAGGTGTTGTTTTCCAGAATGTTCTCCAGCTGCCAGTTGCCAGACTCCGTGTAGTAGACGTGCGACCTGTAGTAGCCTCGGAAGTAGGGTTTGTTGTTCCTGAGGCCCGCCAGGATGAAGCGGTCGTCGTAGAGGTTGGAGTCGCAGATCCCGCGGAACCGCAGGAACACGGGGATGGCCACGCGGCACACGGGGCAGAACTTGAAGGACTTCCTGCAAGCGTTGTCAGCCCACGTGCCCTGGAAGGTCCCGCCCTTCATCACGGCGCAGTTCTCCAGCGCGCCTCCATTGGGCTGCCCCTGAGACCAAAGGAGGAACTGAACCGGCTCCTTCGAGTCGTAGTAATACCACTCCTTCTCGCTGACCTGGTCGGTGATCCCAAGCCACATAAGGGCGCCGCCGTCGGCAGCACAAAGGTCGGCGTTCTTCGATGAAAGCTTGTAGAGAGTCTCCTGCTCGTCGGCGTTCAAGGGCGTGGCCACCGAGCCTCCGAGGGCAGAGCAGAGGAACGTGGAGGCGGAAAACTGCAGCTTGTCCAAGAACATGAAGAACGGCACCGGCTTGACGTCACAACTCTGCGAGAGTTGTTGGAATTCCTGCGGGAGAAGAATCAGCTGGAGGTTGAGAGCGGTCGAGGGAGAGGAGCTGTGCTGTCTGAGGGCTCTCTCATGTAGGCCCGGCATCGCCTGAATGCGTATGTTTCATTACGTATACAGGAATCCATAATTTATGATACACATTATATATGTGTGTATATAAACGAAAAAAAAAGAAATGTGTGTGTGTGTGTGTGTGTGTGTGTGTGTGCATGTATATATATATATATATAATATATATATATATATATATATATATATATATAAATATATATATATATATATATATACATATATATATATATATATATATATATATATATATATATATATATTATATATATGTATATATGCATATACATATACATGTATGTATCTATGTACATATATTTATATATATATATATATATATATATATATATATATATATATATATATATATATATGTGTGTGTGTGTGTGTGTGTGTGTGTGTGTGTGTGTGTGTGTGTGTGTGTGAGAGAGAGAGAGAGAGAGAGAGAGAATAAGTAATATAATTTCACCAGGACTTCCCCTCCCCACCCCCAGGACCCCTCACAGCCGCGTCGCGTCCTTCATCACACACCGGCAATTCCCGTTAAGACCCTCCTCCCCTTACCCCTCCCCCTCCCCCTCCCCCTCCCCCATTCCACCCATACCCCCTCCCCCCATACCCCCTCCCCCCTCTCCCTCCCCCTCCCAGCGGCGACTCACCTCCGCCGAATCAGCCCCGACGTCCCACTGCGTCTCGTCCCACGTCAGGATGTTGCCCTTGAGCGTGGACTCGCAGGAACTCAAGTCCTTCAGGTCGAACTCGTCCAGCATCCTGCCGAAGATCTCGAGGCCCGTGAACTCCCCGCAGAAGGACTGGGTGGCGTCAAAGCCCGAGCCCTCCGTGTCCTGGTCCTGCCCGATGACGAGGGTCCCGTTCTTCGGCAGGACTACCTGAAGGGGGGGAGGGGGAGGGGGGTCAAGAGTGGTTTTTTTTTTCTTCTTTTTCTTCTTTTTTCTTGAATCGATTATTATTTTTATTTATTTATTATTATTATTTTTTTTATGTTTAGTCTGCTGTTCCTCGACAGGAGTAAATCGGTTAGGTGTTCCTTAAATGTCTAGTTTTGTTGTTCTTCGGCAGGACTACCTGAAGGGGGGAGGGAGGGGGGAGTCGAGAGTGTTTTTTTTTTCTTTCTTTCTTTCTTTTTTCTTGAATCGATTTTTTTTTTTTTTTTTTTTTAGTCTGCTGTTCCTCGACAGGAGTAAATCGGCTAGGTGTTCTAGTTTTGTTGTTCTTCGGCAGGTCTAAATCGGTTGAATGTTCTTCAAATGGATAGTATTGTTGTTATGAGGCCGTTATGTGGTTGTTCTTGCTCATTGACAGGACTACCTGAAGGGTGGGGGGAGGGGGGAGGGGGGAAGGGGTAGAGGGAGTGTTAGTTTCTTTTGTTTCTTTGACTCGGTTCATTGTTCTATTCCTTGTTATGTCGTGATGGAGTTGTGTGGTTGTTCATCTTGTTCTTTAGCAGAACGACTTGAGGGAAGGGAGGTTCTGGAGGGGGGGGGGGGGATTTCAGTTTATTTTCTTTTCTGTTTTAGCTTGTGGTGTGTTCCTGTTGATTATTCATTTGCATGTCAACTGTTATTTACTGAATTGGTTTATTGTTCTTCTACGTTTGTTTGTTTGTTTTTGATTATGTGAGATTACTGTTGTTTATCCAATTGTGTATCTACCTTCTCATTGGTCGTTACTGAGGTTTCTTTTCTTTTCTCTTCTCTTCTTAAACAGGTGTATCATTTTGTTGTTTGTTTTTGTGATGTTGTTGTTTTTATTTATCTGTTCGTGCATTTATCTTCTCACTGGATTACGAAACATGAAACAGTAACAACATAACCATGATAACAATAATGATATTAGATGATATAAAGCAATATCAAATTACCAATAATACAAGAGAATATCAAACTGACGATAATATCAACCTAGCAATACAAACAAACAATAAGATCTAAAATAATACACCATCAAACCCATCAACCGCTTCCGCGAGAGCGACAGAGAGCGCGCCACGACCTGATCTGACCTTGGACACGGGCAGCCAGCGACCGTCGGCGATTTTCTCTCCGTTCATGTAGATCTTCCATTCCCCGGTGGCGGAATCGACGCCGTAACACCACGC